>NC_053026.1:644825727-645041227 GCF_003073215.2 Triticum urartu | reverse complement strand
GTAAGCTCGCGCTTGTATTAAGGGGGCTAGATCTGCTTCCGGCCGCGTTCGCAACGTGCAGGTGTGCTATGGGCGATGGGCCCAGACCCCTGTGCGCTTCGGTTTAGACCGGCGTGCTGACCTCTCTGTTGTGCCTAGGTGGGGCTGCGGCGTGTTGATCTTCCGCGGCCGGGCATGACCCAGGAAAGTGTGTCCGGCCAAATGGGATCAAGCGTGTTGGGGAATGTGGTGCACCCCTGCAGGGAAGTTAATCTATTCGAATAGCCGTGATCTTCGGTAACAGGACGACTTGGAGTTGTACCTTGACCTTATGACAACTAGAACCAGATACTTAATAAAACACACCCTTCCAAGTGTCAGATACAACCGGTGATCGCTCTCTCACAGGCGACGAGGGGAGGATCATCGGTTAGGGTTATGCTATGCGATGCTACTTGGAGGACTTCCGTCTACTCTCTTCTACGTGCTGCAAGATGGAGGTTACCAGAAGCGTAGTCTTTGAAAGGACTAGCTATCCCCCTCTTATTCCGGCTTTCTGCAGTTCAGTCCACATATAATAGCCTTATTCCAGTTGATACCAATGCATACATATGTAGTGTAGCTCCTTGCTTGCGAGTACTTTGGATGAGTACTCACGGTTGCTTCTCCTTCTTTTCCCTCTATCCCTTCTACCTGGTTGTTGCAACCAGATGTTGGAGCCCAGGATCCAGACGCCACCGTCGACGACGACTCCTACTACACCGGAGGTGCCTACTACTACGTGCTGCTCGCTGACGGCGACCAGGAGTAGTTTAGGAGGATCCCAGGCAGGAGGCCTGCGCCTCTTTCGATCTGTATCCCAGTTTGTGCTAGCCATCTTATGGCAACGTGTTTAACTTATGTCTGTACTCAGATATTGTTGCTTCCGCTGACTCGTCTATGATCGAGCTCTTGTATTCGAGCTCTCGAGGCCCCTGGCTTGTAATATGATGCTTGTATGACTTATTTTCTTTGTAGAGTTGTGTTGTGATATCTTCCCGTGAGTCCCTGATCTTGATCGTACACGTTTGCGTGTATGATTAGTGTACGATTAAATCGGGGGCGTCACAAGTTGGTATCAGAGCCAACTGCCTGTAGGAATCCCCCTTTCCAACTCCTTGGCCGAAGTTGAGTCTAGGCATTGCAAAACTTTTACTAACTTGGCTGTGTGTCTTACGGGCACACGTCGCCATCGGGTGGTAGTAGGATCTTTTACTCCTTGACCTATACTCTGGGGCTCTGACATCTCTTCTATTCGGGTTAAATGATTTTGCTAAAATCCAACTCTAGGTTCTCGTTACCACTTCCTGCCGGAGAGCCCTTTAATACGGATGATCAACTGCTTCAACAAAAGATTCTGACAATACTCTCGGATGTTCCCTCGATACTTTGTGCCATCCCTCTTGCAATTCCCTTTCCACCGTAAACCCTTAAGGATAACTACTTACAGTTGTTATTCTTACATTCATCCCCAGATGGTCTTGTTATTACAAGATACCCCGAAACACTCGTCGTTGTTTCGATAATCCTTTGAGCTCACTTCCTTGCAGTTCTTGACACATGAATATCCCTACGGATAATTTCTCACACTTACCGAGTATCCACTCATCCCCAGTTGATTCATGTATGTCATCAATCTTCGAAATACCATTCGATCTTCCAAAAATCCTCAGGAGCATATTGCTCTTGAAATTCTTGCTTGCTTACATTTTGGTTAATCCCATAAGTCTAGTAATCTTATTGTTAACCTTTGCCACTACCCTTTTGAGTCCATTGATTCAATAAGATGTGAATGCTCGCATTCCTCAGTCGAATCCTTGAATTCATCCTTCCGACTCAGTGTCAATTTGTACATGAGCTGGATCTCGACCAATCAAATTGCCATCGATTGTACCCCTAAGCCTACTCAACTTATCCATCCTTGATCAGAGCGTTGCTTCTGATCCCCTGATTTGGAAATCATAATTCTTTTGCATGTGAACTTTGAATTAGTCAGTTGTTTTTATAATCAGATCTACTTGCATTCTTCTTCCTCTGGTTGAGTACCGATGCTCACATCATATCCCTTGTGGACCATCGGTTCCTTTGTTGGATTTTATCTGACAGTGTGCTTCATATTGAATAACCTTGTGAGCCTTTCCATGGGTATATAATGCCTTTGGTAAATTGTATCATCTGCTTTTGAACAATGCTCTACTTTCGAGCTTGTGTTAATTACTTCAAAAAAATTGTGGTATATGTTCCTAGGATACCTCGATGGGTTGGACATATGCTTTTTTTTTCTAATCTGTGTGAACCCGGAAACTACTACGGGTCATACTCTACTGGTGTTATGTTAGATAAAATTTCAACACCACAACTTCGTTGAAGGCGAGAAGTGAATGAAAGGTTATGCATTAAAGAAGTGGGAGTCGACCTTGAACTTTGTGTTCATGCCCATGGACACGATGTAGATCCTATCATAGAAGCTTCTTGTAATAATAACTATTCCTTGATAACTATCATCTGGTATCTGTGAATTGGTCTTTTGCGAACAAGGTTCCGACCATATTTTCTTCTTGATCCCATTTCTCGGACAAGTTTAAGCACTTGTCTTTTGTAAGTCAATACACTAGTCCAACCTCTACCTTGATCTACAGTCGAGTATTACCCTCTGGTATCTCGAGTATATCTAAGAACTATGTTGCATCTTATGAGTCTCCATCAGCTATTATTTCCCACCGATTCCAATTTTTCATGGGTTCTGCGTTGTTAATCGCTCAAGAACACCGGTAAGTGAACCGATTCCGCACTCTGGTTCGATAACTCTAAGTAATCTTCGTTGCTTATGAGTTTAATATTCCTTCAAGTCATTCCCAGCCTGATCGGCTATATCATTATCGTGCTAAATTTTAACTGTGCTACCTGCTCCTTAATCTCGGAGCACAACTTTCGATGATGAGCTAAGCTTACGTCGATCTTCCTCGTCATATCAGTTCACCTTGAACAACAAGCTTGATTTCAAGTTTGTGTCCTACCCATGGTTCCAATAACCTTCCACTTCATCATTTGTTTGATTTGACATCGTCGCTGATTGATTACATCTTGAAATCTCTCGACAAGTGTGTCGTGAACAACATCAACCTTATGAGGTCTTCCAAGATATATATCGAATTCTTGATGAGAAATAGCATCCTTTGCCCTCAATGAATTGGGTTATCATCGACAACAATATTGCATTCCCTCCGACACAAAACTTGTTCCTGTTTTGTGTTGTACCTTGAGTTCCTTGCTATCCAACTTATGTTATGTTCTACCGCGGAGTATTACCATCTTTGATGTCAAGAATGTTGTGAGGATTGCTCCACCTATTAAGAATTCTTGCTATAATGATACTTCTCACCATCACCATTCTTTCTTCGTCCTCGTGTCGATCCCAACTGGGGTACCCACAAGTGAACGGTGTTGTTTGGATTCTGCACTTCTAGCAACCCAATTGCTTTGGAGTTAATGATCGATAATTCGTTCTTAGCCTATCGGTTGCTGAACCACCATTCTAACATTGATCATGCTACTATAAGCCCATATTTCGGGTGCACTTTTCAACCAATTTTTAATTGTGTATGTTTTTCTTGAGCTTACATCATTATATCATTTGATCGACAAATGTTATCTCCTTGTTCACATAACTGTGGAAATCCACATTTTTGGATACCACGTTGAATTATCACTGAGTCCATCAGCCACCCCCTCATCCTCTCCTTGGCTTAATGATGAATCCCTTCGTGTATCCAGAGTCTGATCTTTGCTTGAAGACCATGCCAATGCTATCTCTAAGCATGTCTATGGTACTCCAATTTTCAACAAAAACATTTGAAGCCCAATGCTAAATGTTTTCTTGCTCAATTATCCAAACACCGCTGTATGGGTAATGTCATGCAATTTCTCTCCCCTGCCTAAAGAATTTTCTACATTATATCCCTTCATGGATATCATGCTCTGATTGTTCTTGGGAAGGATATACCCCTGAAATATGTGTTTAAACACATTTTCTTTCCATTGTTCTGATTAAATCTGATGGACACTTTTCCCTTTCCATTGGTTTGCTTAACCCTTCTTGTGATCTATATTATATAAGCAGTAGTAATCTTCTGCTTATGTAGCACACCTTGGTGTACAACCGTGTCAGTAATACCCTGTTTCTACTGTGGATGACATTCCGGTAGCCACCGATGGACGGGAACCTTGCCTAGGTCCGCCTCGTTCAACGAGCAGGAAAATGGTTCTCTTCGTCCCTCGCCCTTGGTATCGACGTTGTTGCCGACTTAATCGACAGGCTACCCCCTGACATGCCTTGCTTGCATGATCACGCAAGACGTCTCCACCCTTCCTACTTTTAACCACATGGTGGGCCCATAACCCACAGTTCCATAGGATCGAAACCTGACTCTCCTGTACACCCTGTTGTCAAACTTATTCCCCACGCTTGACTTCATATGTAATTCACGGGCCACCTGCCTAGTGATCAATTCTGGTATCAGGCGCAATACTTATTCCCATTGCTCTGAACCCCTTCACTTTTCGTATCAGGCAACAAATGATTGCCTATCCACTTGAAACTTCTTATTGCACCTTCGTACCTTGCTCTCGATATTTTCTTCAGTTTCAATTCAAGAGTTACTTTCTACCACCTTCCCCGATGTTATCGACCAGGTAGTCAACCTTGTAGAGGTCTGCTCTCTCGGAATAACCACCCTTTATTCTTTCGTAAGAACGATGGAGATCCCGAAGAAAAGGACGACTTCACTATGATGACCTGAAGCAGAGAAATGAAGATGTCAATGTAGTGGATCTACCTCTTCGAGAAGAGCAACCAATACCGAGAACACTCGCTAGAATTTCGTAACCAGAACCTTCCCCCTTACACCTCTCTTAAATCTCGGGACGAGATTTCTTGTAGTAGAGGAGAATTGTGACGCCCGGATAATTAAGCTACAGTAAACCTCTGCTAATGATGCCACGCCATCACGGTTACTATTGTTAATCTCACGTTAGTTCAAACTGATTCAAATTCAAATTCAAAATCAGGCAAATAGTAAAAGTTTTCAAATATTAAAACTAAAATGTTCGGTGTGTGCCAAATAAATCCTATAATAATGGTGGAGAAACCAACATTTTAAAAGCATCTGAATGCACTAAAATAAATAAAACAACAACTGAAACAATAACTTAAATGCTTTTTCATTTAATAAAGAATACAAGGTACTTTGGTTTTGTCCCAAACTTTTTATGAGAATAGTTGATTTTACAAATCTAATTTAGGAGTGGGGTTCACTTTTTGTAAAACTATAAACTATTAAATAAGTAAGAGAAAACAGAGACAAGAAAAAAAAAGGGAAAATAAAACAAAAAATAAATGAAAGAAGAAAATACCCCCCTCTCTCCCATGGGCCAAGTGGCCTAGTTGGCCACAGTCACCAGGCCGACCCAGGCCACCCCCCCGCCCATACCCCCCCCCCCCCCTAACCCTACCCCCCTACCCCACCATTCCCCCCCCCACCCCCACGATCCCCTCTCCCTCGATCCAGATCAGGATCGGGCCACGACCGCGTCCCCGACGCCAACGGTGCCCCGACCGTCACGCCCGTCGCCGTCCCTTCGCGCCTCCATCCTCCTCCGCGATGCCACCTCGCCGGCGCCGCACCTCCCGGCCTCCTTCCTCTCCTTCGTGCACCGCGTCATCTTCCCCGAGCTTTGCGCGCGCCCCATCCATGGCCGCCCCGACCCCGTCGCCGGAGGCCACCTCGCTGGTCCGCCAGTGCCATCGTCTTCCCCTGCGCCGGTCGTCCCCATCCTCCTCCCAAAAGGCCCCATCGAGCCTCGCCGCCCCCTTCTCACGACGAACGTGAGCACCGCCCGTCTTCCCCCATTCCTCCCTCTGCTCGTCGCTACATCGCCCGGGCACGGCCACGCACGGCCGTGCACCCTCATGCACGGGCCCTGCCCCGGTCCTCCCCTGCCGCACCCCGACCTTGCATGCTGCGTCCGTCCGCCCGCTGCCTCCCACAGTGCTCGCTGCTACTGCCGCCCGAGCTACGCGCCGGCCGTCGCCAGCCTTGCCGCAGCACGCGCCCGCCTGCCTCCTACCTTGTTCTGCTCACTCCATGGCCGCCCCGTGCGCGTTCCCAACCGCACGCCCACGCGTCTGCCAGGCCCCGGCCAAGTCCTACACCACGCCCGCGCACGGACGGCCATGCTCGCCCGACGCCGCCGCCAGCGCGTGCGACCGTCGCGCCCGCCTTCAGCCGGCGTTCCACGCACTCCCCCTGCTCCGCTGCGAACCTGCTGTTGACGCCAAAGGCCGCCGCTGCTCACCTCGCCGTGGCCACCGCCCCCCCTGCAACGGCCCCCTGCCGGGTCCGTCTGCACTGTCGTGCGCCTGAACGAACGGGTGCTGGGCACCCGATGCGCCCATTCGCCCAGTGCCCGCTAGGCTCCCCCAGAGCCTATGACAAATGGGCCCCACGCCAAAAAAAGAGAAGATAAAAATATATATATATATAAATAATTAATTAATTAATTTAATTAGTTAACCTAATTAATTGTAGTTAATAAACCTAATCATTTGTGTTAGACTAACTAAACCTGATTAGGTAGTCTTAGACAATGACAACCGGGACCCACGTGTCAGTTTGACCAAGTCAACTGACTGTTGACTGCTGACATCCCCCTGATGTCATGCTGATGTCATAATGGCATTTCCTAGTTAAATTATTTCTGTTAATTCTAAAAATGAATTAAAACTGAAAATTAATATAAAATAATCCTTAACTCGGATGAAAAATACTTTGTACATGAAAGTTGCTCAGAACGACGAGACGAATTCGAATATGCAGCCCGTTCGTCCACCACGCATCCCTAGCATAGCGAACACGCAACTTTTTCCCTCTGATTCATCTATCCGAAAACGCGAAACGCTGGGGATATTTTCCCGGATGTTTCCCCCCTTCACCGGTATCACCTCATACCGCGTTAGAACATCTCTAGCTCTGCATATTGTCCTGTTATGCACTTGCTTGCTATGTATTTACTGTTTCTCCCCCCTCTTCTCTTCGGTAGACCCTGTGACGATGCTGATGTCCCTGTGGTCAACTACGTCACCGACGACCCCTCCTTCTTGTCGGAGCAACCAGGCAAGCCCCCCCCTTGATCACCAGATATCGCCTACTCTCCTCTATACTGCTTGCATTAGAGTAGTGTAGCATGTTACTGCTTTCCGTTAATCCTATTCTGATGCATAGCCTGTCATTGTTGCTACAGTTGTTACCCTTACCTGCTATCCTACTGCTTAGTATAGGATGCTAGTGTTCCATCAGTGGCCCTACACTCTTGTCCGTCTGCCATGCTATACTATTGGGCCGTGATCACTTCGGGATGTGATCACGGGCATGCTATATACATTGCACTGTTACATTACCTGTGATACTGTTCGGAGATGGGGGCTGAAGGGGCAGGTGGCTCCATCCCGGTAGAGGTGGGCCTAGGTTCCCGACGGCCCCCGACTGTTACTTTGTGGCGGAGCGACAGGGCAGGTTGAGACCACCTAGGAGAGAGGTGGGCCTGGCCCTGGTCGGCATTCGCAGATACTTAACACGCTTAACGAGATCTGGGTATTTGATCTAAGTCTGGCCATTTGGTCTATACACACTAACCATCTACGCGGGAGTAGTTATGGGTATCCCGGCGTCGTGGTATCAGCCGAAGCCTTCGTGACGTCAGCGACTGAGTGGCGCGCGCCGCATTGGATCGTAAGCTCGCGCTTGTATTAAGGGGGCTAGATCTACTTCCGGCCGCGTTCGCAACGTGCAGGTGTGCTATGGGCGATGGGCCCAGACCCCTGTGCGCTTTGGTTTAGACCGGCGTGCTGACCTCTCTGTTGTGCCTAGGTGGGGCTGCGACGTGTTGATCTTCCGCGGCCGGGCATGACCCAGGAAAGTGTGTCCGGCCAAATGGGATCAAGCGTGTTGGGGAATGTGGTGCACCCCTGCAGGGAAGTTAATCTATTCGAATAGCCGTGATCTTCGGTAACAGGACGACTTGGAGTTGTACCTTGACCTTATGACAACTAGAACCAGATACTTAATAAAACACACCCTTCCAAGTGTCAGATACAACCGGTGATCACTCTCTCACTGGCGACGAGGGGAGGATCATCGGTTAGGGTTATGCTATGCGATGCTACTTGGAGGACTTCCGTCTACTCTCTTCTACATGGTGCAAGATGGAGGTTACCAGAAGCGTAGTCTTCGAAAGGACTAGCTATCCCCCTCTTATTCCGGCTTTCTGCAGTTCAGTCCACATATAATAGCCTTATTCCAGTTGATACCAATGCATACATATGTAGTGTAGCTCCTTGCTTGCGAGTACTTTGGATGAGTACTCACGGTTGCTTCTCCTTCTTTTCCCTCTATCCCTTCTACCTGGTTGTCGCAACCAGATGTTGGAGCCCAGGATCCAGACGCCACCGTCGACGACGACTCCTACTACACCGGAGGTGCCTACTACTACGTGCTGCTCGCTGACGGCGACCAGGAGTAGTTTAGGAGGATCCCAGGCAGGAGGCCTGCGCCTCTTTCGATCTGTATCCCAGTTTATGCTAGCCATCTTATGGCAACGTGTTTAACTTATGTCTGTACTCAGATATTGTTGCTTCTGCTGACTCGTCTATGATCGAGCTCTTGTATTCGAGCTCTCGAGGCCCCTGGCTTGTAATATGATGCTTGTATGACTTATTTTCTTTGTAGAGTTGTGTTGTCATATCTTCCCATGAGTCCCTGATCTTGATCGTACACGTGTGCGTGTATGATTAGTGTACAATTAAATCGGGGCGTCACACACACCCATTTCAATGCTTTGACCACACCAATTTGTCCAAACAAATATAAACAGTAGTCACAAAAATTGTATGATTGAATTCATTTTTTAATAAAGTATCTGATGGTATAATTATATGACACACTACTTGTATATTATTGGATTTAGTAATGGTCAAGATAAAATCATGGAAAACGATAATGCCGTGTAAAGAAAGATACAGGCATTACTAAATTTAGTTAGATTCGTACCGTAAAGAACCTGTCAGGACAACGCACATCTCCCTATTCTACGGTGTTGTCAGGTTGTCCTTCTTTACTAGAACCTACACGCTGCAACGGTTCATAGAGAAGCATGTGAGATTGCTGCCCAAATACAAATCCGGGATAAAAAAGAAGGACAAGTAATTGCATAAATATCATCTAGGGCATACTTCCGCAAACCCTAGATCCGGTCTTGATTTCTCATCGAAACATTAGGACTACTAGTAATCTCACAATACACATCATATGTTTCCTTCTAGAATAGAACCATATAGTAAAAGTTCACTCCAAACTGCTATATGAAACCACAATCGTGGAATAGTTCATCTTTACTGCTTTTGCAGTCATAATCCTTCGTAAACAACACAAGCGCCATCGGTGAATTTATACGGTTATAGCATGCATGTTGGTTCTATCAAGATTCACGAGAAATTCACAAGCAACAAAGCAGTTAGAAAAAAAATATCAATGTTGGTATCATTTTCTAACATCATTCAAATACTCATGATCTTGTGATAGCTGCCCACACATGGCGTGCGGTTTCAATGTTCTAATCTTAATTTCGTGAGAAGACCATGGACTGAAGAATCACAAAAAGTCATAGATTATTACTTGCAAACACACAGAAATCCTGAATACCAAAGTAGACTTATAGAAATGACTCGGGAGAATGTGAGAAAATACATTTACCATCTTTTTGCTGGCATATGGTTTTATCTCAGGGAGTAACTCGGGATTATTCTTCTCATGAAGCATACGAGTTTTCTCAAACTTCTTCCTCGATTTCTTTCACGAACAAGATTGCCATACGATGCTTCTTGGACTGTATAGAAGATTATCATTTTTTATTTATTTAATCCATAAATAAATCATGAGCATGGCCTTTACAGTATTGAACATATCCTGATATGTTATCATGTAAGCACATGCTACCCATATAATAGATACATCATGGTAAATAGGCAGTACTCCAAACACGGGAATAAACATGAGCAGGATAAGCGAGTTATACCCTCAAGTAGGGCAGGCCGAAGCAGCGGCGGCGATCTTCTTCTCGACGGTATTAGCAGCGGTCCTCTTTTCTCCGGTGGACATGCTGATGACGAAGGTGACGAGGATGTGTGCGAAGTCGTGGACGTAGACGAATGGCGGTCGGCAGTCGCGTAGGAGACGCTCCCCAAAAATCTAATTGCCCCTCTCCTATATAGTATCTCAAGAGGTAGGGTTTTGGAAGCCTGCTCTCCCTCATAACTATGCACGTGATGGATGAGACGAGATCACTGACGGCAACATCAATGGATGAAAAGATGGTGGGCGGTGCGTGGAGAGGCAGAGCAGATGTGGTACATTCTTAGTGGCGGCCTGGGTTGCCGACGCTTGCAAATATATTGGCTCAGTCAGGTAGGGTGACATGGGCTAGACCCATGTCCGAGTGGGCAACAACCCATGATCTGACCAAGAAAAAAAAAGCACTCGCGTGATATAGGTCGGAGCTCGTCTCCACTCATACGGGAAACATCAACCGGGTGCAAGGCATGGCGAGGTGGGCGACGGAGAAGGAGCGTGTGGGAACCACTTCTTTTCTCAAGCTTCAACAACATGTGGAAGACGATGATCCATTTTCAGGGGGTCCAAAACTTCCTCCATTAGCGTGGTGGGAATAAACTTCCCGTCACATCCCTTGTCATGACACCTGCATGGGCCTTTAGATTTTCTAAAATTATTGGATGGGCCTAAAGCCCACCCATATTTTAACAATCCCTATCAGATCTCGAAGGCCCATTTCTTCCAGATACTGTTTTGATATATCAGTATTTCCAGTGAAGACTAGTTGAAGTCGAACTTCCAACTAAAGCAAGTAGCTACACTCCTTCACAAGTAAACAATGATCTATGCCTTGAATTATCACTTTGACGTAAAGATGTTTTACCACATGTCTTATCAATACTAGGCAAATAAAGAAAGATTCCCCACGTGACCTAATAATAACTAAGGAGTGGACTGTACTGTGGAGCCAAAGCATCGTGAAAGTGACACATGGCTCCCCGTCTTCTGTTTTCTTTGAAACAGACTACCAGTCCCGTTTCAACAACGTGTTGGTCGAGTCATTATACACATCGTCTGTGGTGTTGGATGGAAAGACTGATAGAGCAATTTTAATCACGACACCGCGACGGACTAGCTCCCTAGCGCTAGCAGTTGAAGCAGCCGTGTACTCCTAAATAGATAGAGAGAGTGTGACACCCTGGATTTTTGCCCATTCTTCTTTTTTTTTGGATTTATTGGATATTTGAATTGCATTTGGATTTTCAGTCAATTCTTTTGGACTTGCCTCTTGGAAATTCTTTTGATTTTCTTTGGAGTGGCTTCCATCATCACTAAACCCTCTTTTGACCTCATCCCTCTCAAAATAATGCAACGGAATATTTTAATCAATGGCATAATATTCATTTTCATTCTGAAAATGAAATTTTCCTCAATATGCTATCAAGCAGACCTCATTTTTCTTGATCTAAAAATTCCTAATAAGTTCCTTAATATTCTTTGGATCATGCATCGCCTCCCCATGCAAAAATATGCCATGGTCATTCGGAGAATTTCAGCTCAAGACAATATTTTTTTCTTCTGGACAGAAATGTCACTTTGTGAAGCAAGTGCAATTTTCCTTGATCCATTTTTGCTGAAAGTTTTACCACATGATTACCTTCCTAGTAGATGCTTAACAACCAAGTTTCACTCTTTAACTCCCAATAATTTTCACTCTAGTCACATCACAAGTTTCTGTCCAGAAACTATTCTCCTCGCTCAAGTCTTGTCCATTGGCCTAGGTGTCGAGCCGAGGGCACTCTTGCAGCACCGCTCAAAGGGACAACACCCTAGGAAAATATCTGGTGCACCGAACTCACATTGTGTTGTTAAAATATTTAAAAATTTCTGAAAAAAATTTAACACGCTTGCACAACAGCAATGTAGATGGTCACAAAATTTAAATCAAAATTTGAAACATAACTCCAAAAACAAAAATGACAAACTCAACACTGAATAATACATAACATAACTTGGGCTGTAGATTTGGCTATTATCACACTCATGTCAAATTTGTCATTTTTGTGTCTGAAAAAATATTTCAATTTTTATATGAAATTTTGTGACATCATAAATTGATGTTGTGTTAACATGCTATAATTTTTTTTCAGATTTTAAAAAATATTCTATAGCATCAGGTGCACCGGTAGCACCACAAGTGCGGGTGCACCGGATATATTCCCATAACACCCTAGACATGGTCTGGCAGCCCCTGGTATACCGCATGTGCTAGTGCAAGCGGTGACCGCGCATGTATGCGGTGTTTGGCAGGCGTTCGGCGCGCCTGGACGCCGCGACCCTCCCGCCGCCGCCCGTTCGTTCTCCTCGCGCCAACGCAGCATGTCCATGAGAGTTAGCACTCTCCTCCACTTCCCCCTAGCACTCCTCTGCAACTACCCGATGCAAGCAGCCTACACGGGGGATGCGAACACGGCGAGTCCAATCAGTACAGTGCGCCCGCGTGAGCGTCCTGTCCCACCCCATGCCCTATAGCCTTGGCCGTGTGCATCCACTGGTCTTGGTGTCGTCCTCTACTCCTACGCGTCAAGCCCGAGCCCCTCCTCCTCTCATTTCTTCTACGGATCGATCATCTCCGGCGTAGCTCGAGCACGGCCACCTCGCCGCCTATATATACAGACGATTCCTGAGAAGCTTCAGTCATCCCAACCTTCATCTCTAGCCACAAATCGAGACCCTAGCTAGTGCGGCAAGGCCGGGATGGCCTCCTGCTGCCGAACCTCATCGGAGTTGGCCGTGGATGCCCAACGGCCGTCCTCCTGCACCGGTGCTCTCCGTTCTCGCTCTCCTACTCCAGCATGTTCATGTGGATCTGCTAAGCACGACGGTGCTGTTGGTTCGCCGGATTCACACTGGAACCGCCAACTCCGATGAGCTCCGTCGACCGCCATCTCTATAGAAGACCATTCCGACAAAGTCCGTCCACCCCTACCCTCGCTTCAGGTATGTACGAGCTCGTCTCGATGTGCTGGACCCATTCCCCCCCTCTCCGGGGGTCGTCGTGACCTCCTCGCCAGAGAAGCACCGGCGAAAGCGCCGCCCCTCTCTGTTTCCCCATCTATCTCAAGCCTGACAGGGGGCCCACCTGTCATCCTCTCTCTTGCTCGCCCGAAGGGGTATGAGTGGAGGCGTATTCTGAAAATACGCCTTCGACGTGGCCTCTTCAGGATTTTCTAAATTTCAGTTTAATTCATATATTTTGACCACAACTTTGGCCAACAATATCTCCTAAACCATAAGTCCAAATGAGTTGATTCTTTTTGCACTAGTTTTGTTATGAGCTAAAGTTTTTGTATGCCAAATTTGAGAATTTTTTTTGTTGTAGATATTTTCTAATGCAATAAAAAGCTTTATGTGACATTTTATTTTTGCATTTTAATTATTTTCAGAAGGTTCTAGTTGCCTTGGAGAAGACCAGGAGTATTGTGACACTCCTTTGAACTAAGGCAATCCAGAACAATCATTTGCAAGGATGGTATTGCAATAGAAATGATTTTACTTGAATAAAAATTCATTTTAATTGCAATGATTTGAAATAATTTGTTATATAGAGCATGTGCATATTATTTCATCCATGTTATATCTTTGAAGTAGCATACATGTCATCTTCGTACTATGTGCAGTAGAGATCATGTTACATGTCCATGCTTATGATGATGCATTCATTCTTGTTATTCATGACCTGTGCATTTCATCTCATACTATGACTCGAATCATTTTAAATTCAAGTTAAACATGGTGTTCAACTTGAACAAGTTGTTGATCGAGTCATGGTGCCACCGAGTCGAGTTCACTAGTGCAACCACACTTGCCTGGATGGGGAGGCCCGAATTCGGTTTATTGTCATGCCTCTCGCCGGGTGCCCCTAAATAGGGAAGGTTATGTGCTCGCGTTACCCTGGCCTGGTAGGCAGCCATAACCTTGTGTGCCCGAAGTTGTATGGTACCATTGTCCACGTTTGGAGCGTTTGTTTTAGCTTTGGCCATGATGGTGCACTAGTAGAAAACGTCCCATTTGTCCCGCTTCCAGAGGCCTATTTGTCCCGATTCCGGAACCGGGACTAAAGGTCGGTACTAAAAACCAATACCTTTAGTCCCGGTTCTCCTACGAACCGGGACAGATGGGCCTCCACGTGGCCGTTGCGGCTTGCCTAGGCAGGAGGACATTTTTTCCCGGTTGGTAGCACCAACCGGGACCAAAAAGCATCCACGCATCAGCAGTTCAGGGGCTGGAGTTTTTGTTTTTTTAAAGGGGGGGGGGGTTGGTAGGTTTTGGGGGTTTTGTAGGGTTAATTTAGGGGTTTCATATATTGTGTTAGCTAGCTAATAGAGAGAAGTGTCCTCTCTTATCTCCGTGATTGGTCAATGCTACGTACTATACGTATAGAGAGGACTCGACACGCTTGCTAGTAAGAAAATGAAGGAAACCATACACAAGATCTTCATGAACATATACAGAGAGAAATGATCGACCTCTCCTTCTCCGAGAGATTGGTCGAACAACAAGTTTTCGTATATCTATCCGACGCTACTGGCTACATATATACAATATAAGATCTCTTACAATCTCCTAACATATGAACTCAAGTTCCACATGGTATTCTCCGGCTTTATTGATGGCGTGGTAAAGAAAGAACCCCGCCAATTCCTCTTGAATTGCTCGTATGCGATCTTGTGGTAGGAGTTCATTCCGCATCTGCCACGCCTAATTTGAACAAGGGGGTCAATACAAATATATGAATGAAACTCAACACAAATGATGGTAATAAAATGAAACTATGAATATTATTTCTTATGCACCTCAAATTGTCTTTTAGAGTAGCCCTACTTATTCTTGGCCGTCATGTTGTAGATGAACTCGCAAACGTAGTACCCACAGTAATTATTCCCGGGTTCCTGCCACAAGCACTTTACGAGAAATAGAGGTCAATCAAACTGATAATGAAGAATTATAAATGGTATTGATGAAAGTAGCTACAATCAACGGGAGATGCGCGAAACTAGCTAGCTAGTAGTACTTACTTTCGGGTGTGTAAATCACAGCTCCCACGGCAGTCCCGGAGATTGTGTTGTGAATTCTTTCCAAACCCTGCGAGACAAAGAAAACAATTACTTGATATCAGGAAATGAACAAAGTTGTCGATATGGTGCGATAATGATCGATTGAACTTATTTCTCGAGAATTTTAGTCATGGCCGCATACTCCTCGGGATCTTTTCGTCTCGAGTCTAAGATGGTTACTAGTCCCTACTCAAGCTTAATCTCTAGGAGAATAAAGTGGAAGTTGTGCATGCATGCATAACTCATCAATTACATTACTATAACCTCGAGTAATAAGGGAAACCGAATATGCACAAGACAGTAACACTCACTTAAAGTTGTAAGGAAAGAGTATTTTATCTTTGTTTTGATTTTGAAGCAACAATCCTAGCAAGTTGGCCTTGGTTTGCTTGGCATCATATTTAACCGTCCATTCATCTATGAGAAATTGTTTGTAGCTATTCTTTCCGATTGATCTATCCAAGAGTTCGTACTAAAATAATACCAAGTTATTCTTTCCGATTGATCTAGCAAGAGTTCATACTAAAATAGCACTAAGTTATTCTTTCCGATCGATCTATCAAGATTTCTACTGGAGAAACAAAAGGAAAGAACGTGCATCAACCTCTATGCATAGATTACCCCAATGTCACCTCGGGAATCCGCGAGTTGAGTGCGAAAACATATCTCAAGTGAATCAATATAATACCCCATTATAACCACGAGTATTCATATGCAAGGCATATATCAAGTGCTGTAAAATCTATAAAAGTATTCAATCCGATAAAACTAAATCTCAAAGAGAAAACTCAATTCATCACAACAAGATAGAGAGGGGAAAACACCATATATCCGACTATATTAACAAAGCCTGCAATACATCAAGATCGTGAGATCTCAAGAACATGAGAGAGAGGGAGAGATTAAACACATAGCTACTGGTATAAACCATCATCCCCAAGAGTTGACTACTCCCTCCTCATATTGGTGGCCGCCGGGATGATGAAGATGGTCACCGGTGATGATTTCCCCCACCAGAAGAGTGCTAGAATGAGGTCTAGATTGGTTTTTCGTGGCTACAGAGGCTTGCGGCAGCGGAACTTTTGATCTAGGGTTACCTTCGGGGGTTTTGGAATATTTGGGAATTTATAGGGTGAAGAGGCGGTACGGGAGGCCACCGGGGTAGTTGTGCCCCCTCAGGGCACCCCTCTGGTAGTTCTTTGGCCCAAGTTCTTCCTTCTGGTCTAGAAAAAATGACCAAAAAGTTTCGCTGCGTCTGGACTCCGTTTAGTATTGATTTTCTGCGAAGTAAAAACACAAGGGAAAAATAGCAAGTGGCACTGGGCACTATGTCAATAGGCTAGTCCAAAAAATGATATAAAGTTACTATAAAATGATTGTAAAACATCCAAGAATGATGATATAACAACATGGAACAATCAAAAATTATAGATACGTTGGAGACGTATTAGTGCCCCATCCTTTAGCTCAACAAATCAATCATATTTTCCCTGTTTCTCTCATTGACAGTAGATCTACACATCTTGGGCACCCATTAATCCTCCCAGTTGAAGACCATTTTTTGGTACTAACCTATGCGGGAGTCCAAATGGCATGAAACTTTACGATGATTTTTTATGGGCCAGAAGGAAGCAGATGGGCCCTGGTTGCACCTGGGGGGAGTCCCGAGGAGGGCATATCCTATTTAGCATTGCAGGCGTCGGTTTCTTCGGTTTCTGCAAATCGGCGCCTGTAGGCGCGGTAGCTGGGCTCGACCCATTTGTGTTTTTTCTCTACCATTCATAAAACGTTCAAAAAATGATGCATCCGCCAGATATCGAACACGCACCCAATTGCTTCAAGGCATCAAGCGTAACCACTAGGCCAACGAAGGACTTGTGCCTCTTGAGCATCTTTTTTCCTTTCACTCTTTAGTCAGGGATCCCCTGGTTTTGGGAAGCTTCTAGAACTTGTGCCTCTTAACCACTAGGCCAACTGCTTCTAGAAGCTTCCCAAAACCCGGTTTTCATTGTTTCGCTGCTCATTTTCGAGGACGATTTTATTCGAGTTTTCTTTTCTTTCCTTTTATAAATTTTTTATTAAAAAAATAGATGAACTGTTTCTCAAATTCCATGAACTTTTTTCGAAAATGATGGACTTTTTTCAAAAATGATGAACGTTTATTCGAAAACGATGAACTTTTTTCAAATTTGATGAATTTTTTTCAAATTCGATGAACTTTTTCTCAAATTCCATGAACTTTTTTCAAAAACGATGAACTGTTTTAAAAAACAATGAACTTTTATTCAAAAACGATGAACTTTTTTCAAATTCGGTGAAATTTTTCTTAAATTCCATGAACTTTTTTCAAAAACAATGAACTTTTTTCAAACTCGATGAACTTTTTCTCAAATTCCATGAACTTTTTTTGAAAATGATGAACTTTTTTCAAATTCGATGAACCTTTTTCAAAAACGATGAACTTTTTTCAAGTGGTTAAACCTTTTTGAAATTTGATTTTAAATTTGATGAACTTTTTCAAACTCCGTGAAACTTTTGGAATTACCGAAATTTTTGTTTTTTTGTGATTTTTTTAAAATCAACGGTTGACCAGTCAACTAGTCAAGCGCTAGAGCGAGTGGGCGACTGTGCAGCGCGAGTTGAGCGCTAGGAGCAGGCGAGCGCCCAGCTCTTGTAAATGGGCTGACCCAAAACTAAGCTGCTGCGGGCGCCAGTTCTGGATCTGGCGCATACAACGCCGATTAGGAGCTCCCCCCGAGGAGGGGACAACCCACCCTGGCGCGCCCTGGTGGGTTGTGCCCACCTCGGGTGCCCCTCGGACCGCCTCTTTGCTCAATAAATACCCCAATATTCCAGAAACCCTAGGGGAGTCGTCAAAATATTCATCCAGTCGTCGCAGAGTCCAGAACCACCAGATCCAATCTAGACACCATCTCGGATGGGGTTCACCACCTCCATTGGTGCCTCTCTGATGATGCGTGGGTAGTTCTTTATAGACCTTTGGGTCTGTAGTTAGTATCTAGATGGATTTCTCTCTCTCTCTCTCTCTCTCTCTCTCTCTATCTCGCTGATTCTCAATACAATGGTCTATTGGAGATCCATATGATGTAACTCTTTTGTGGTGTGTTTGTTGGGATCTGATGAACTTTGAGTTTATGATTAGTCATATCTTTTTATATCCATGAAAGTATTTGAGTTTCTTTGATCTCTTATATGCATGATCTCTTATAGCCTCGTATTTCTTCTCCGATATTTGGGTTTTGTTTGGCCAACTTGATCTATTTTTCTTGCAATGAGAAGAGGTGCCCGGTAGTGGGTTCAATCTTACGGTGCTTGATCCCAGTGACAGAAGGGGAACCGACACGTATGTATCATTGCTACTAAGGATAAAAAGATGAGATCTATAACTACCGCCATATAGATAAATGAATCTTGTCTACATCATGTCATCGTTCTTATTGCAGTACTCCGTTTTTCCATGAACTTAATACACTAGATGCAGGCTGGATAGCGGTCGATGTGTGGAGTAATAGTAGTAGATGCAGGCAGGAGTCGGTCTACTAATCTTGAATGTGATGCCTATGTAATGATCATTGCCTGGATATAGTCATGAGTATTTGAAGTTCTATCAATTGCCCAACAGTAATTTGTTTACCCTCCATTTGCTATTTTTCTCGAGAGAAGCCACTAGTGAAACCTACGACCCCGGGGTCTTCTTTCTCATATATTTGCCTTGCGATCTACCTTTTCCTTTGCATTTTTATTCAGATCTATTAAACCAAAAAAATACAAAAATACCTTGCTGAGTTTTATCTCTATTTATTTTATTTGGCGTTCGATATATGAATCTACTACAATTTACCTCACGTCCGTTTGTCTATCTTGAGGTGTCGTACCCCAGAAGGGATTGACAATCCGTTTAACACGTCAGGTTGCGAGGTGTTGTTATTTGTGTGCAGGTGTTGTTTACGTTGTGTTGTTTGGTTATCCTACTGATTCGATATGTTGGTTTGATAACTGAGGGAAATACTCTACCGTCGCTGTGCTACAGCATCCCTCCCTCTTTGGGGAAATACCGACGTAGTTCTAGCTACCATCAAGGAGAATTTCTGGTGCCATTGCTGGGGAGGATCTTCAACATAACCAGGTTCCTAATCACAAATCTCATCTCCTCGTGATTTACATTATTTGCCATTTGCCTCTTGTTTTCCTGTCGCCCACTTCTGGCAACTTTTTTTGACTGTTCCATCGTATCTATAATTTTTGATTGTTCCATGCCAATATTCTACAAATTTCATATACTTTTGGCAACTTTTTATACTATTTTGGGACTAACATATTGATCCAGTGCCTAGTGCCAGTTCCTTTTTGTTGCATGTTTTTTGTTTCGCACTAAATCCATATCAAACGGAGTCCAAATGGGATAAAAACTGACGAACATTTTTTTGGAATGTATATAATTTTTGGGAAGAAAAATCAACGCGAGACGACGAACGAGGGGGGCACGAGGCAGGGGGCGCGCCCCAGGGGGTTAGGTGCGCACTGGGTCCTCGTGGCCACCCCGTAAGGCGGTTGGTGCCCGTCTTTCGCCGCAAGAAAGCTAATATCCGGATAAAAATTGTGTCCAAAATTCAGCCCAATCGGAGTTACGGATCTACGGGAATTTAAGAAACGGTGAAAGGTCAGAATCTGAGAACACAGAAACAAAGAGAGACAGAGAGACAGAGAGACAGATCCAATCTAGGGAGGCCATGGAATAGAGGGGAAACCCTTCTCACATCTAGGGAGAAGTTCAAGGAAGAAGAATAAGAAGTGGGGCCCTCTCCCCCTCTCTCCCGGTGGCGCCGTCACACCGCCAGGGCCATCATCATCACTGCAATCTACACCAACAACTTCCCCGCCATCATCACCAACTCTTCCCCCCTCTATGCAGCGGTGTAACCCCTCTTTTACCCGCTGTAATCTCTACTTAAACATAGTGCTTAACGCTATATATTATTTCCCAATGATGTATGGCTATCATATGATGTTTGAGTAGATCCGTTTTGTCCTATGGGTTAATTGATGATCGTGATTGGATTGAGTTGCATGTTTTATTATTGGTACTGTCCTATGGTGCTCTCCGTGTCGCGCAAGCGTGAGGGTTCCCCGTTGTAGAGTTTGCAATATGTTCATGATTTGCTTATGGTGGGTGGCGTGAGTGACAGAAGCACAGACCCGAGTAAGTAGGTTGTTTGCGTATGGGAATAAAGAGGACTTGATACTTTAATGCTATGGTTGGGTTTTACCTTAATGATCTTTAGTAGTTGCAGATTCTTGCTAGAGTTCCAATCATAAGTGCATATGATCCAAGAAGAGAAAGTATGTTAGCTTATGCCTATCCCTCAAATAAAATTGCAATAGTGATTACCGGTCTAGTTATCGATTGCCTAGGGACAAATAACTTCCTTGTGTGTAAAAAATCTCTCTACTAAAACTAACTTAGTTGTGCCTTCATCTAAACAACCCCTACTTTTTATTTGTGCGCTCTTTATTATCTTGCAAACCTATCCAACAACACCTACAAAATACTTCTAGTTTCATATTTGTTCTAGGTAAAGCGAACGTTAAGCATGTGTAGAGTTGTATCGGTGGTCGATAGAACTTGAGGGAATATTTGTTCTGCCTTTAGCTCCTCGTTTGGTTCGACACTCTTACTGATCGAAAGAGGCTACAATTGATCCCCTATACTTGTGGGTTATCAAGACCTTTTTCTGGCGCCGTTGCCGGGGAGCAATAGCATGGGTTGAATACTCTCATGTGGGCTTGTTTGCTTTATCACTAAGTAATTTTTATTTTCTGTTCTAAGTTGTTCTCTATCTATAGTTATGGATATGGAACACGAAATACCGTGTACTTGCCACTCATGGAGATGGGGAACCTCCTAAAACCCTCGATGCTCATTATGTGAAAGATATTATGTTCTACTTTGATAATCCCGAGAAAACCCCATTCAACCTTTATAATGGGAGTAACATTGGATCAATGTGAATACTTTAGGGATTATCTTTTGACTAAAAAAGGGAAACAATTATGGGATCAAATTTATATGTTGCATTGGTATGCTCGACAACTATGCTTGAGATATGATTATACATGTTGCTCTAGGATGAAGGCTCCACACCTTCCCTTTTAATGTGAATTTAATGATAATAAAACCTTGGCTTCTTATGCTAATGGTATATATGATTATTATGATGTGGAACAAATAGAAGAATTCGTTGCTTTTATGGGTGCTTATGAAATTGAATCTTTGTTTAAAGAGTTTGAAGATTTTGATGATTCATTTTATAGACCTGAAAATTTAGCTATCCTTAAATATTGCTCTGAGAATTATAAATACAATTATGATATTGATGAATTTATTGAGAAAGTCTCCGCTGTCCGAGAAGAGAATAATATTTTGCAGGAGTCTATGGAAGAAGAAATTGATGAAACTGTGAGCTCATTGGATGAAAAACATGATGAGGAGAGCGAAGAACAAAAGGAGGAAGAGCGGATTAGATACCCATGCCCACCTTCTAATGAGAGTAACTCTTCAACTCATACATTGTTTAATTTTCCTTCGTGCTTACCGAAGGATGATTGCTATGATGATTGTTATGATCCCGTTGATTCTTTTGAAATATCCCTTTTTGATGATGCTTTCTATGCTTGCGGCCAAGATGCCAATATGAATTATTCTTGTGGAGATGAACTTGCTATAGTTACTTATGTTAAACATGAAATTGTTGCTATTGCATCCACGCATGATAGTCCTATTATCTTTTTGAATTCTCCAGACTACACTATATCGGAGAAGTTTGCCCTTATTAAGTATTATATTGATGGGTTGCATTTCAGTACTACAGATGATGATTTTGATAGATATAATATGCATGTGCTTGCTGCTCCTACTTGCAATTATTATGAGAGAGGAACTACATCTCCGCCTCTCCATGTTTCCAATATGATAAAATTACAAGAAATTATTTATACTATGCATTGGCCTTTACTATGTGTGCATGAATTGTTCTTTTATGACATGCCGATGCATAGGAAGAGAATTATACCTCATTATTACATGATATATGTTTGTTTGTGCTCACTACTAAATCACAAATCATTGTTAATTAAAATTGGCTTCGATATACCTTGGGATCCGGGTGGATTCATTACTTGAGCACCTAATGCCTAGCTTAATGGCTGTAAAGAAAGCGATGCTAGGGAGACAACCCGGAAGATTTAGAGAGTCATTTATTTCTGTTGAGTGCTTTTATATAGTTTTAAAAAAAGAGGGGAACCCAAATTTTTTCAAAAAGGAAAGTGAAAGTGAGAGAGACAAGCATTATTGAAGTGGGGGAGCTCCTTGAACTTTGTCCATGCTCACGGAAACTTTGTGAATCTTGATTACAGAAAATTTTCAACAAAATAATTATCCCCTTGTACAATTCCATTGTATTATAAAAATAATGTGCCAAGATTTGCCTTTAGGATGTTTACATTGCTTGTTGGTTTGTGCGGTGGAGAACGTACAGAAACTTTGGCTGTAGTGCGCGATTTTATATATTTTACTGGAACATCAAACAGTTCTGAAACTTTTTGAACTGTCTTTCTATACAAAGTTTTTATTTTTACTAATTTTTACATAATTTTTGGAGTACCAGAAGTATGGTGAATATTTCAAATACTACAGACTGTCCTGTTTAAGACAGATTCTGTTTTTGATGCATAGTTTGCTTGTTTTGATGAAACTATACCTTTCTATCAGTGGATTAAGCCATGGAAAAGTTATATAATAGTAGATACAATGAAAAAACAAAATATGAATTGGTTTGAAACAGTACTTAGAGTAGTGATTTGCTTTATTATACCAACGGATCTTACCGAACTTTCTGTTATGTTTTGTGTGATTGAAGTTTTCAAGTTTTGGGAGAGATCACGGTGGATGAAGGAATAAGGAGTGGCAAGAGCCTAAGCTTGGGGATGCCCGAGGCAACCCAAGGAAATATTCAAGGACTCCCAAGCAACCAATCTTGGGGATGCCCCGGAAGGTATCCCCTCTTTATTCTAACAATCATTGGTAATTTTACTTGGAGCTATATTTTTATTCGTCACATGATATGCGTAAATCTTGGAGCGACTTTTGCATTTAGTTCTCACTTTTATTTAATGCACCATGATGGTATGATATAGTACTTGGTTGATTTATAGAATGCTCATTGCACTTCACTTATATCTTTTGAGTATGGCTATATAGAATGCTTCGTGTGCTTCACTTATATCTTTTGAAGTTTGGATTACCTGTTTCTCTTCACATAGAAAACCGCCATTTGTAGAATGCTCTTTTGCTTCACTTATATTTGTTAGAGCATGGGTATATCTTTTGTATAAATAATTAAACTCTCTTGCTTCACTTATATCTATTTGGAGAGACGACAGGAACTAGTCATTCACATGGTTAGTCATTAAATCCTACATAAAACTTGTAGATCACTGAATATGATATGTTTGATTCCTTGCAATAGTTTTGTGATATAAAGATGGTGATATTAGAGTCATGCTAGTGGATAGTTGTGGATTGTAGAAATACTTGTGTTGAGGTTTGTGATTCCCGTAGCATGCACGTATGGTCAACCGTTATGTAACGAACTTGGAGCATGAGGTATTTACTGATTGTCTTCCTTATGAGTGGCGGTCGGGGACGAGCGATGGTCTTTTCCTACCAATCTATCCCCCTAGGAGCATGCGCATAGTACTTTGTTTCGATAACTAATAATTTTTTTGCAATAAGTATGTGAGTTCTTTATGACTAATGTTGAGTCCATGAATTACACGCACTGTCACCCTTCCATCATTGCCAGCCTCTTCGGTACCATGCATGTAACGCCCTCGATGCGGCTATATCTCCCACGTGTCGAAGCACGACTTAGAGGCATAACCGCATTGAAAGTAATGTCGCAAGTGAGGTAATCTTCACAACAACCCATGTAAAACATAAAGGGGAAAGAGATACATAGTTGGCTTACACTCGCCACGTCACACAAATAGACAAATAAGTCATTACATTCATCCAAATACACTTAAGGTCCGACTACGGAACCAAAATAAAGATCAACCCCAAATAAGACAAAGTCCCCGATCGCCCCAACTGGGCACCACTACTAATCATCTGGGAAAGACACATAGTAACGACGAGAGTCTTCATCGAACTCCCACTTGAGCTCGGTCATATCATTTGGAGCGGTATCATCGGTTTTGGAAGTAATCTGTGAGCCATGGGGACTCAGCAATCTTGCACCCTCGCAATCAAGACTATTTAAGCTTATAGGTAAGGTAAAGGTATGATGTGGAGCTGCAGCAAGCGACTAGCATATATGGTGGCTAACAAACGCAAATGAGAGCGAGAAGAGAAGGAAAAAGCACGGTCGAACAACTATGATCAAGAAGTGATCCTAGAACAACCTACGTCAAGCATTACTCCAACACCGTGTTCACTTCCCGGAGTCCGCCAAGAAGAGACCATCACGGTTACACACGCGGTTGGTGCACTTTAATTAAGTTAAGTCTCATGTTATCTACAACCGGACATTAACAAATTCCCATCTGCCATAACAATGGGCACGGCTTTCGAAAGTTCAAATCCCTACAGGGGATTCCCAACTTAGCCCATCACAACCTCTCACGGTCAACGAAGGATATTCCTTCTCCCAAGACAATCCAATCAGACTCGGCATCCCGGTTACAAGACATCCTCGACAATGGTAAAACAATTCCAGCAACACCGCCCGAATGTGCCGACAAATCCCGATAGGAGCTGCACATATCTCGTTCTCAGGGCACACTTAGATAGGTCAAGCTACGAGTAAAACCAACCCTCGAGTTTCCCCGAGGTGGCCCCGCGGGCTGCCCAGTTCGGACCAACACTCAGAGGAGCACTAGCCCAGGGGGGTTTAAATAAAGATGACCCTTGGGCTCCGGAAACCCAAGGGAAAAAGAGGCTAGGTTGCGAATGGTAAAACCAAGGTTGGTCATTCCTAGGGGAGTTTTATTCAAGGCGAACTGTCAAGGGGTTCCCATTATAACCCAACCGTGTAAGGAACGCAAAATCCGGGAACATAACACCGATATGACGGAAACTAGGGCGGCAAGAGTGGAACAAAACACCAGGCATAAGGCGGAGCCTTCCACCCTTTACCAAGTATATGGGTGAATTAAGATGAACAAGATAATATGGTGACATCCCAACAATAAACAAGTTCCAACAAGGAACGATCTCCAAACTTCACCTGCAACTAGCAACGCCATAAGAGGGGCTGAGCAAAGCGGTAACATAACTAAACAATGGTTTGCTAGGACAAGGTGGGTTAGAGGTTTGACATGGCAATGTGGGAGGCATGATAAGCAAGTGGTAGGTATCGTAGCATAGGCATAGCAAAAGAGCAAGCATCTAGCAAGCAAAGATAGAAGTGATTTCGAGGGTATGGTCATCTTGCCTGCAAAGTTCTCAGAGTTGCCTTGATCCTTGAAAGCGTACTCAACGGGCTCCTCGTTCACGTACTCGTCTCCCGGCTCTACCCAAGCAAGAACAACAAGCAAAAGGAACACAATCAACCACGTGCAATGCTCAAGCAACATGATGCAAACATGGTATGATATGCGGGATGCGATATGTGATGCATATGCATGATTTGGAATAGAATGATTGAACCTGGCCTCAACTTGGAAATCCAAGAGTGCCACTGGAAAGGTGATGTGATTTCGGTTGAAATCGATATAAAGATCACCGGAATCGGATGCACAGTTTGGAAATGGCAAGCAAAACAAATATGGCACCGGTCTGCGATAATCAGCAAGTAGTCTCCTAAATGCATCAAGACGAATAAGCTACTGCACTCAAACATGGCAACAAAATAAATGGCAGGGATCCACTCATGATGCTTGACAAAAGATGAACACTGAGCTACGGCTAATTCACTCAATAGCATGTTCAAACAAGCATGGCAAAAGAGCAAAAGATTACAGGTTTCAGACTTGGTGAAATTAACAGCATGTCAGGAATTTATCATCAGGAAGCAATGTTTAGAGCACGAAAACTACATGCTACAGGAACATATCATGGCAAAGCAAGGCATGGTATGAAGCTAATCTAAGCATATAACAAAAGTCCCTTAGTGACCATGAGCCAAAAGGGATCAGAAAATACAATTGCAAGCATGTGAACATAGCAAAAATATAAACAGATTCAGACTTAGTGAAAAACTAGAGCATGGCAAAACAGATAACGAGTAGGCATGCTTACGAGCTTGATGCACTCATTACAAGGCATTGCATGACAAACTAAGCATACACCCAGCAAATAGACATGGCATAGAAGCTAGACATGGCAAGAACAACAACATAGCGTGCACGGATCAACAACAACAAGCTCGGCAAAATCGCTAAACATGTTAACAATCTGCCAGGAACATTTTATAGCAAAAGTAGAGCTTGACTGACTCAAACTAGGGTGCTCCATAATTGAAAACAAAGAAATGGATGGATAGAGCACAACATTATCTACAAAACATCCTTACTGATCATGCTCAAAAGAGGCACAAATCACTAGAAAACAACATGAACATATGGCATAAAAATAACGACAGGGCAAGGACTTAGTGAAATTCTAAGTCCCTGAAATCAGCATCATTGAGTAAGCTACTTTGCATGCTTGTGCTAGTCACCACAAAGATCACAAAAGTACATGGCATACACCCCAGTAAGGATGGCATGGCATTCTTCAAAACACATGTAGAGCTCAGGATCATAGCATCCACACATTAATCATGGAAAAAATGACAAAAGTGCATTTGCTGAAACAGATCTGAAAACTATCATCACATAGCCCTCTTCCAACAGCATTTCAGGCATTAAGATGAGCTCAAATGAAAATGATGCAATCAGATGAAATGATGTACTCGTCGAGACGAACATTTTGATATGCTACACGCACGAATCGGAGCTACGATGAGGAAGTTATGGCATGTCAAAGATTGCAAAAATGCTAGGGTTTAGGGACGAAAAAGTCAACCCCGAGATGATCCAGATCCAGATCCGATCCGATTTGCACTGTAGCAGTCCGAGGATGAGGTCGCTGGAAATGGCCGCGGCGGTGGCCGGACTTGCTGCGGAGCTCGCCGGACTTGGCGGATCCGGCCGGAGAAGGACGGGGGCGGCACCGGCGAGGCAGTGGCGGTGCAGCGGCGCCGGAGTAGAGGGCGCGGCGACCGGCGTCAGGTGGTGGGGTAGCGGCGCCGGCGAGGTCGGTGGCGGCGGGCAGCGGCCGGTGAAGTAGAGGCGGCGGAGCCGGCGAGCTTGTGCGGCGCGCGAGGGAGGCAGGCGACGGCGTCGGGCGCGGGGGCGCGGCCCGGTTGCGCGGCGAGGAGGGCCGGCCTCGGGATCGGCGGGCTTCGGTGGCGGCGGGGGTAGGAGCTGCTACGTGGCGCTCGTCTATTGGTGCGGGGCGGTGTCCGGCGTGGAGGCGGACATGTCCGGCGGCGGCGCGAGGAATTTTTAGGGTTAGGGGAAGAGGAGACCCGGGATTTGGAAAGGGGAGGGGGTCTTTATATAGAGGTAGAGGGAGCTAGGAAGCTCCAAATGAGGTGTGGTTTGTGGCCACGCGATCATGATCGACCGCTCTAGATGATGGAGGAGGTTTAGGTGGGGTTTGAGCCACTTTGGAAGGGTGTTGAGCTGCAAGACACACGAGGCCTTTTTGGTCCCTCGGTTAACCGTTGGAGTATCACATGAAGTCCAAATGGCACGCAACTTGATAGGCGGTCTACCGGTAGTAAACCAAGGCCGCATGACAAGACTCGTTCCAATCCGAAAATGTTTAACACCCACACATGAAAATAGGTAGAAAGGGACACCGGAGGACATAGGAGCGCCAGAATGCAAAACGGACAACGGGGAAAATGCTCGAATGCATGAGATGAACACGTATGCAAATGCAATGCACATGATGACATGATATGAGATGCGTGACAAAGACAAAAAACACGGAGACAAAAACCCAACAGCGAGGAAATAGAATAACTTAGTGCCGGAAATGGCAAGAGTTGGAATACGAATAAGGTAAATTACATCCGGGGTGTTACAACACTCCACCACTATGAAAGGATCTTGTCCCGAGATCTAGGACTGGAGAAACTCCGGGTGCTCAGAACGGAGGTGATCCTCGCGTTCCCAGGTGGCTTCGCGGTCGGAATGATGTGACCACTTGACATTGAGGAATTTGATAGACTTGTTGCGAGTCTTGCGCTCAGTTTCTTCAAGGATAGCAATGGGGTGCTCACGATAAGACAAGTCTTCCTGGAGATCAATGTCTTCAAAGTTGATGGTGCGGTCAGGGGTCTTGAAGCACTTGCGGAGCTGAGAGACATGAAACACATCGTGCACGTTTGCAAAGTTGGAGGGAAGCTCAAGTTGATAGGCGAGATCGCCTCTTTTGCTGACGATCTTGAAAGGACCCACGTATCTAGGGGCAAGCTTCCCTTTGATACCCAAGCGATGAGTACCTTTCATTAGTGAGACGCGGAGGTAAACATGGTCTCCGATCTCGAAAGCCAAGTCACGATGTTTGCTATCATAGTACCTCTTCCCGCGCGATTGCGCGACTTTGAGATTATCGCGAATGACTTTGCACATCTCTTCTGCCTCTGTGATCAAGTCTTTGCCAAGAAGTTGACGTTCACCAGTCTCTGACCAGTTAAGAGGAGTACGACACTTCCTACCATAGAGAATTTCAAATGGGGCCTTGCCCAAACTCGCTTGGAAGCTGTTGTTGTAGGAGAACTCGGCATATGGAAGACAATCTTCCCACTTCATACCGAAAGAGATGACGCAAGCCCCGAGCATATCTTCAAGAATCTGATTTACTCGCTCGACTTGGCCACTAGTTTAAGGATGAAAAGCTGTGCTGAAACAGATGTTGGTGCCCATGGCCTTCTAAAAAGAATCCCAAAACTTGGAGGTGAAGATGCTGCCACGATCTGAAGAAATCAACTGCGGAATGCCGTGCAGAGAGACAATCCGGGAGGTATATAGCTTTGCCAATTGAGCTGCAGTGATAGACTCTTTGATAGGAAGGAAATGAGCCACTTTAGTGAGTTTGTCGATGACAACGAAGATAGCATCATTGCCACGCTTGGACTTTGGAAATCCATCTCAATATGGTCAAACTTCCATTCCGGAATGGCAAGAGGTTGGAGGAGACCAGCTGGTCGTTGGTGTTCTGCCTTCACTCTTCTGCAGACATCACATTCGTTCATGAACTGAGCAATCTCGCGCTTCATTCGTGTCCACCAATACGACTGCTTGAGGTCATGGTACATGTTCGTACTTCCAGGGTGGATAGAGAGGAGTGAGTTGTGAGCCTCATTCATAATGACTTTACGAAGGTCACCTTTAGGCACAACAATGCGATCCTCGAAGAATAGGGTATCCTTGTCATCAAGGCGATAGCACTTGTACTTGGGTTGACTCTTGGCAATCCCATTCTTCACCTTCTTCACCATAGCATCAAGAAGTTGAGCCTAACGAATATGATCTTCCAAAGTAGGAGATACTTGGAGGTTGGCCAGAAATCCTTGAGGAACAACTTGCAGATTGAGTTTGGGGAAAGCTTCACAAAGCTCGGGTTGGTAAGGCTCGAGAATCAAACTGTTGCAGTAAGCCTTTCTGCTCAGTGCGTCAGCAATTACATTGGCCTTGCCTAGAGTATATTCGATACTCATATTATACTCTTGAATCATCTCGACCCAACGAGTCTGCCTGAGATTGAGATTAGGCTGAGTGAAAATGTACTTGAGACTCTTATGATCAGTGAAGATATCCACTTTTCTTCCCAATAAGAGATGTCTCCAAGTTAATAGAGCATGGACAACTGCCGCCAACTCGAGGTCATGAGTGGGGTAGTTCTTTTCATTGGGCTTCAACTGGCGAGAGGTATAAGCCACAACTTTCTTCTCTTGCATCAACACTGCACCAAGACCTTGAAGAGAAGCATCACAGAAGACCTCAAACGGTTTGGATTCATTAGGAGGAGTCAGAACTGGAGCAGTGACTAACTTCTCTTTCAGAGTGCTGAAAGTGATGTCACATTCAGGAGACCAGATGTACTTCACGTGCTTCTAGAGAAGGTTGGAAAGAGGCTTCACAATCTTAGAGAAGTTCTCGATGAAACTTCGACAATAGCTTGCGAGCCCAAGGGAGCTGCGGAGTTGCTTCACGTTCTGAGGTGATTCCCAATTCACAATTGCAGACACCTTCTCAGGATTAACCGCTATGCCCTTGGCAGAGATGATATGTCCAAGGTAGAGAACCTCATTGAGCCAAAACTCGCACTTTGAAAACTTGGCATAGAACTGATGTTCTCTGAGCTTATCCAGCACCAAATGCAAGTGCTTGGCATGATCTTCCTTGTTCTTGGAAAAGACCAAAATGTCATCAAGGTAGACCAAGACGAAGTCATTTGTGTAGGCATTGAAGATGAAATTCATCATGCGAGAGAATGTCGGAGGAGCGTTGACGAGGCCGAAAGACATGACAGTATATTCATATGAACCATAGCTTGTTCTGAATGTTGTCTTAGGGATATCTTGCTCACGAATGCGAATCTGATGATAGCCCATACGGAGATCAAGCTTGGAGAATACTTGAGCACCTTTGAGTTGTTCAAACAGCTCATTGATGTTGGGAAGTGGGTACTTGTTCTTTATGGTCTTCTTGTTCAATGGACGGTAGTCGACACAAAGTCGGTCCGTTCCATCCTTCTTCTTCACAAAAAGAACTCCCCAACCCCACGGAGAACAACTAGGTCGGATGAGACCCATTCACTCTTGAATATCGAGTTGCTTCTTCAGCTCCTTCAACTCTTCAGGTCCAAGTTTGTAAGGACGTTTGCAAATAGGTTCCGTGCCAGGCTCAAGATCGATGACGAATTCAACTGGCCAGTGCAGAGGCATTCCTGGAAGCTCTTCTGGAAAGACGTCTTGATATTCGCAAACGACTGGTATCTGAGAAATGGCATCCAGCTCACCCTTCTCATTGAGAGAAAACAGACGGATGGTATCATCCCTTGCGGCAAAGACAATTACATCCTTAGATGAATGAGTCAATTGAATCTACCTGGCAGCACAATCAAGCTGAGCCTTATGCTTAGAAATCCAGTCCATTCCAAGAATAAGATCAATATCCGAGTTACCGAGGACCATTGGGGAAAAAAGAAACTTATAGTCGCCCAACGTGATAGTAACATCTGGAACCTCCAAATTGGCACTCAAACGTTTGCCGGGAGAAACAATATCCATTGATTTGCCCAAATGAGAAGAAACGAATTCATTCTTGGCAAAAAATGGCTTTGACATGAAACAATGCGATGCACCAGTATCAAAAAGTACTTTTGCAGGAACATCGTTAATAGGAAGGTTACCCATGATGACATCTGACGAGTCCTCTGCCTGAGCTGCGTTCAACAAGTTGACCTTGGCGTGCTTGGGGTTATGCTTGACCACTGCGGTACTTGCAGATCTCACAGGAGGAGGAGGAAGACGCCTCTAATTGAAGCATTTGTTGGCACAGTGACCGTTCTGTTGGCACTTGTTGCACATGACCTCTGAAAGCGGACGGTGATACGGAGCACTTGATCTTGGAGATTGAGACGAAGTCTTGTTCTGAAAGCCGGGTTTGTGTGGGTGGGAAGATCCATTGCCACCTTTGCTCTTCTGCTGATAAAGCTGATGGAACGGAGGAGGAGGCGGCCAATACTTTTGCTGCTTAAAGCCACTTGAGTTGAGGAAGAAGGAGTTGCATCTCTGACTCGCTTCTTGGAAGCATCACACTTGAGTTGAGCAGTCTCTTGCTTCATTGCCATGTTGTAGAACTCATCGTACTTCTTTGGCTCAAAAAGGACGAGACCTAGTTGGAGATCTTCTCTGAGGCCACCCCTGAACTGATAAATCATGCTCTTCTCGTCAGGGATGTCTTGCTTGGCGAAATGAGCGAGCCTCTGGAACAGAATGTTATACTGGTAAACAGACAAGCTGCCTTGCTTCAGGTTGCGGAATTCCTCAAGCTTACTTTCAACAACACTCTGAGGAATGTGATGAGCTTTGAAGTCTTGACGGAATTCATCCCAGGTAATCGCACGGCCTCCTCTGGAATCTTTGTATTGCTGAAGCCATTCAGTAGCTTGGTCTTTGAGTTGGAAGGAGGCAAACTTTACAAAATCCTCAGGCCTGACGTTACTGCACTCGAAATGCTTGTATATATCCACGAGTCAATCATCAGCGTCTGAGGCCTCGACACAGTTGCTGACGGTCTTTGGCTGGTTAGCAAGGAACTAGTTGAGCGTAGCAAACTGATTCTGATTGTTGCCATGGCCATGATTCCCTTGGTTGCGCTCTTGCAGAATTTGCATGATCAGTTGCGTTTTTGCATTGGTAGCGGCCATCACATCTTGCCATGCCTCCGAAGGTGGAGGCAGTGGTGGCGGATCCTGATTCTGATTCTGACCCTTAGCGGGAGCCATCCTGGAGAGGGTGACATCCGTTAGCATCTTGACAGACAAATATTCAAGCTAAATCAAACGGATTGAAAATGCAACATATAGTCTTCACATCTGAACCAAATGAACGAATGCATTCCAATTGAAATGGTCACATTTCCATAAATTGAGAAGCCACTAGATAGAGATAGAAGAATAAAACAACAAGGTACGGACAAGAACAAATACTTGGTGAGGATTACCCAATCACAAACCAAATATCCGTGGAAGAAGAACTAGATCTACAAGAATTCCCACCTATGAAACTCCCGAACCTTTCCGGTTATGAAATCAGGTGTTGGGGATACAGCGGAAGCATAATATCTCACCCAAAGCTAGCAAATCGTACATCCAACTATATCCATCCTTCAACACATAACCAAGAAACCTTCGGAAATCATTTACCTCAACCTTCGAAAAGCATCTGTTATACGAGTTATCGCAATACTCCCGAACTCCCTCCCCAGTACTAGGTAGCGTCGACGTTATCTCACCTACAACTACATAAAAGATATTTTCGATGTCGGCGAAACTCAGGTATTCCAGAATCTCAACGATAAAATTGTGATGACAACACCTCGGAGCTCAACTCCCTGGGACACTTCCACAACCCCTAAATGTCAGGAGGCACCAAGCACAATGTTCACGTCACAAAACCATCGGAACGATTCCAAGATACCCGCGTGATCCTAAATTTTTTTTGTGAAATTTGAGAAGAGAAGAGTCAAAACTCTACGTTAGGATGCCTCACCCGAGCGACGAAGGGACTGAGGAGTAAAAATAAGTCCTACTCTCCGATATATATAATTCCTAAATGACTCAAAACATTTTTCTAGACTCAACAACGCCAATGATTCGATCAAGAAGGGGCCTCCTATGGTCGGGAAAGGCTCTTATTACCAACTTGTAACGCCCTCAATGCGGCTATATCTCCCACGTGTCGAAGCACGACTTAGAGGCATAACCGCATTGAAAGCAATGTCGCAAGTGAGGTAATCTTCACAACAACCCATGTAAAACATAAAGGGAAAAGAGATACATAGTTGGCTTACACTCGCCACGTCACACAAATACATAAATAAGTCATTACATTAATCCAAATACACTCAAGGCCCGACTACGGAACCAAAATAAAGATCAACCCCAAATGCGACAAAGTCCCCGATCTCCCCAACTGGGCACCACTACTGATCATCTGGGAAAGACACGTAGTAACGATGAGAGTCCTCATCGAACTCCACTTGAGCTTGGTCATATCATCTGGAGCGGTATCATCGGTCCCTGCATCTAGTTTTGGAAGTAATCTGTGAGCCACGGGGACTCAGCAATCTCGCACCCTCGCGATCAAGACTATTTAAGCTTATAGGTAAGGTAAAGGTATGAGGTGGAGCTGCAGCAAGCGACTAGCATATATGGTGGCTAACAAACGCAAATGAGAGCGAGAAGAGAAGGCAAAAGCACGGTCGAACAACTGTGATCAAGAAGTGATCCTAGAACAACCTACGTCAAGCATTACTCCAACACCGTGTTCACTTCCCGGACTCCGCCGAGAAGAGACCATCATGGTTACACACGCGGTTGGTGCATTTTAATTAAGTTAAGTCTCATGTTATCTACAACCGGACATTAACAAATTCCCATCTGCCCATAACCGAGGGCACGGCTTTCGAAAGTTCAAATCCCTGCAGGGGAGTCCCAACTTAGCCCATCACAAGCTCTCACGGTAAACGAAGGATATTCCTTCTCCCAAGACAATCCGGTCAGAGTCAGCATCCCGGTTACAAGACATCCTCGACAATGGTAAAACAAGTCCAGCAACACCGCCCGAATGTGCCGACAAATCCCGATAGGAGATGCACATATCTTGTTCTCAGGGCACACTCAGATAGGTCAAGCTACGAGTAAAACCAACCCTCGAGTTTCCCTGAGGTGGCCCCGCAGGCTGCCCAGTTCGGACCAACACTCAGAGGAGCACTGGCCTAGGGGGGTTTAAATAAAGATGACCCTTGGGCTCTGGAAACCCAAGAGAAAAACAAGCTAGGTGGAAAATGGTAAAACCAAGGTTGGGCATTGCTAGAGGAGTTTTATTCAAGGCGAACTGTCAAGGGGTTCCTATTATAACCCAACCGTGTAAGGAACGCAAAATCCGGGAACATAACACCGATATGACGGAAACTAGGGCGGCAAGAGTGGAACAAAACACCAAGCATAAGGCCGAGCCTTCCACCCTTTACTAAGTATATAGGTGCATTAAGATAAACAAGATACTATGGTGATAACCCAACAATAAACAAGTTCCAAAAAGGAACGATCTCCAAACTTCACCTGCAACTAGCAACGCTATAAGAGGGGCTAAGCAAAGCGGTAACATAGCCAAACAACGGTTTGCTAGGACAAGGTGGGTTAGAGGTTTCACATGGCAATGCGGGAGGCATGATAAGCAAGTGGTAGGTATCGTAGCATAGGCATAGCAAAAGTGCGAGCATCTAGCAAGCAAAGATAGAAGTGATTTCGAGGGTATGGTCATCTTGCCTGCAAAGTTCTCAGAGTTGCCTTGATCCTCGAAAGCGTACTCAACGGGCTCCTCGTTCACGTACTCGTCTCCCAGCTCTACCCAAGAAAGAACAACAAGCAAAAGGAACACAATCAACCACGTGTAATGCTCAAGCAACATGATGCAAACATGGTATGATATGCGGGATGCGATATGTGATGCATATGCATGATTTGGAATAGAATGATTGAACCTGGCCTCAAATTGGAAATCCAAGAGTGCCACTGGAAAGGTGATGTGATTTCGGTTGAAATCGATATAAAGATCACCGGAATCGGATGCACGGTTTGGAAATGGCAAGCAAAACAAATATGGCACCGGTCTGCGATTATCAGCAAGTAGTCTCCTAAGTGCATCAAGATAAATAAGATACTGCACTCAAACATGGCAACAAAATACATGGCAGGGATCCACTCATGATGCTTGACAAAATATGAACACTGAGCTACGGCTAATTCGCTCAATAGCAGGTTCAAACAAGCATGGCAAAAGAGCGAAAGATAACATGTTTCAGACTTGGTGAAATTAACAGCTTGTCAGGAATTTATCACCAGGAAGCAATGTTTAGAGCACGAAAACTACATGCTACAGGAACATATCATGGCAAAGCAAGGCATGGTATGAAGATACTCTAAGCATATAACAAAAGTCCCTTAGTGACCAGAAAAGGGATCAGAAAATACAATTGCAAGCATGTGAACATAGCAAAAACATAAAGAGATTCAGACTTGGTGAAAAACTGGAGCATGGCAAAACAGATAACGAGTAGGCATGTTTACGAGCTCGATGCACTCACTACATGTCATTGCATGACAAACTAAGCATACAACCAGCAAATAGACATGGCATAGAAGCTAGACATGGCAAGAACAACAACATAGCATGCACGGATCAACAACAACAAGCTCGGCAAAATCGCTAAACATGTTAACAATCTGCCAGGAACATTTTATAGCAAAAGTAGAGCTCGGTTGACACAAGGTAGGGTGCTCCATAATTGCAAACAAAGAAATAGATGGATAGAGCACAACATTATCTACAAAACATCCTTACTGATCATGCTCAAAAGAGGCACGGATCACTAGGAAACAACATGAACATATGGCATAAAAATAATGACAGGGCAAGGACTTAGTGAAATTCTAAGTCCCTGAAATCAGCATCATTGAGTAAGCTACTTTGCCTACTTGTGCTAGTCACCACAAAGATCACAAAAATACATGGCATACACCCCTGTAAAGACGGCATGGCATTCTTCAAAACACATGTAGAGCTCAGGATCATAGCATGCACACATTAATCATGGCAAAAATGACAAAAGTGCATTTGCTGAAACAGATCTGAAAACTATCATCACATAGCCCTCTTCCAATAGCATTTCGGGCATTAAGATGAGCTCAAATGAAAATGATGCAATGAGATGAAATGATTTACTCGTTGAGGCGAACATTTTGATATGCTACATGCACGAATCGGAGCTACGACGAGGAAGTTATGGCATGCCAAAGATTGCAAAAATGCTAGGGTTTAGTGACGAAAAAGTCAACCCCGAGATGATCCAGATCCGGCCCGATTTGCACTGTAGCAGTCCGAGGATGAGGTCGCCAGAAATGGCCGCGGCGGTGGCCGGACTTGCTGCGGAGCTCGCCGGACTTGGCGGATCCGGCCGGAGAAGGACGTGGGCGGCACCGACGAGGCGATGGCGGTGCGGCGGCGCCGGAGTAGAGGGCGCGGCGACCGGCGTCGGGCGGTGAGGTAGCAGCACCGGCATGGTCTGTGTCGGCGGGTAGCGGCCGGCGAAGTAGAGGCGGCGGAGCTAGTGAGCTCGGGCGGCACGCGAGGGAGGCAGGCGGCACCGTCGGGCGCGGGGGCGCGGCCCGGTTGCGCGGCGAGGAGGGCCGACCTCGGGCCCGGCGGGCTTCGGTGGCGGCGGGGACAGGAGCTGCTACGTGGCGCTTGTCTATTGGTGTGGGGCGGTGTCCGGCGCGGAGGCGGACATGTCCGTCGGCGGCGCGAGGAATTTTTAGGGTTAGGGGAAGAGGAGACCCGGGATTTGGAAAGGGGAGGGGTCTTTATATAGAGGTAGAGGGAGCTAGGAAGCTCCAAATGAGGTGCGGTTTGCGGCCACACGATCATGATCGAACGTTCTAGATGATGGAGGAGGTTTAGGTGGGTTTTGGGCCACTTTGGAAGGGTGTTGGGCTGCAACACACACGAGGCCTTTTTGGTCCCTCGGTTAACCGTTGGAGTATCAAACGAAAATGGCACGAAACTTGACAGGCGGTCTACCGGTAGTAAACCAAGGCTGCATGACAAGACTCATTCCAATCCGAAAACGTTTAACACCCACACACGAAAAGAGGTAGAAAGGGACACCGGAGGACATAGGAGCGCCGGAATGCAAAACGGACAACGGGGAAAATGCTCGAATGCATTAGATGAACACGTATGCAAATGCAATGCACATGATGACATGATATGAGATGCATGACAAAGACAAAACACACGGAGACAAAAACCCAACAACGAGGAAATAGAATAACTTAGTGCCGAAAACGGCAAGAGTTGGAATACGAATACGGTAAATTACATCCGGGGTGTTACAGTGCATTGCGCTTTCTCACCTCGAGAGATGGTGCAAACTTCACCGGTGCATCCAAACCCCGTGATATGATATGCTCTATTACACATAAGCCTCCTTATATCCTCCTCAAAACAGCCACCATACCTACCTATCATGGCATTTCCATAGCCATTTCGAGATATATTGCCATGCAATTTCCATCATCATCATATACATGACTTGAGCATTTATTGTCATATTGCTTTGCATGATCATAAGATAGCTAGCATGATGTTTTCATGGCTTGTCCGTTTTTTGATGTCATTGCTACGCTAGACCATTGCACATCCCGGTACATCGCCGGAGGCATTCATATAGAGTCATATCTTTGTTCTAGTATCGAGTTGTAATATTGAGTTGTAAGTGAATAAAAGTGTGATGATCATCATTATTAGAACATTGTCCCATGATCAAAATAAAAGTGGCCAAAGAAGCCCCAAACAAAAAGTATATAGAGGCCAAAGAAGCCTACAAAAAAAGAAAAAAAGAAAAACGAAAAAAAGGTGAAGGGACAATGTTACTATCCTTTTACCACACTTGTGCTTTAGAGTAGCACCATGTTCTTCATACAGAGAGTCTCTTCAGTTATCACTTTCATATACTAGTGGGAATTTTCATTATATAACTTGGCTTGTATATTCAAACGATGGGCTTCCTCAAATGCCCTAGGTATTCATGAGCAAGCAAGTTGCATGCACACCCACTTAGTTTCAGTTTGAGCTTTCATACAATTATAGCTCTTAGTGCATACGTTGCATGGCAATCCCTACTCCTCGCATTGACATCAATTGATGGGCATCTCCATAGCCCGTTGATTAGCCGCGTCGATGTGAGACTTTCTCCTTTTTTGTCTTCTCCACACAACCTCCACCATCATATTCTATTCCACCTATAGTGCTATGTCCATGGCTCACGCTCATGTATTGCGTGAAAGTTGAAAAGGTTTGAGAACGTCAAAAGTATGAAACAATTGCTTGGCTTGTCATCGGGGTTGTGCATGATTTGAATGCTTTGTGTGGTGAAGATGGAGCATAGCCAGACCATATGATTTTGTAGGGATAACTTTCTTTGGCCATGTTATTTTGAAAAGACATGATTGCCTTATTAGTATGCTTGAACTATTTTTGTTTTAATGTCAAATGATAGACTATTGCTTTGAATCACTCGGGTCTTAATCTTCATGCCATGATTAAATTACATGATCAAGATTATGCTAGGTAGCATTCCACATCAAATATTATTATTTTTTATCATTTACCTACTCGAGGACGAGCGGGAATTAAGCTTGGTGATGCTGATACGTCTCCATCGTATCTATAATTTTTGATTGTTCCATGCCAATATTCTACAACTTTCATATACTTTTGGCAACTTGTTATACTATTTTGGGACTAACATATTGATCCAGTACCCAGTGCCAGTTCCTATTTGTTGCATGTTTTTTGTTTCGCAGTAAATCCACATCAAACTGAGTCCAAACGGGATAAAAACTGACGAAGATTTTTTTTGGAATATATATGATTTTTGGGAAGAAAAATAAACACGAGACGATGCCCGAGGGGGCCACGAGGCAGGGGGGGCGCGCCCAGGGGGTCAGGCACGCCCTGGGCCCTCATGGCCACCCTGTAAGGCGGTTGGTGCCCTTCTTTCGCCGCAAGAAAGCAAATATCCGGATAAAAATCGTGTCCAAAATTCAGCCCAATCGGAGTTACGGATCTCCGGGAATTTAAGAAACGGTGAAAGGCCAGAATCTAAGAACGCGGAAACAGAGAGAGACAGAGAGACAGATCCAATCTCGGAGGGGCTCTTGCCCCTCCGCCGCCATGGAGGCCATGGACCATAGGGGAAACCCTACTCCCATCTAGGGAGAAGGTCAAGGAAGAAGAATAAGAAGTGGGGCCCTCTCCCCCTCTCTCCCGGTGGCGCCGTAACACCACTGGGCCATCATCATCACTTCAATCTACACTAACAACTTCACTGTCATCATCACCAACTCTTCCCCCCTCTATGCAGAGGTGTAACCCCTCTTTTACCCGTTCTAATCTCTACTTAAACATGGTGCTTAACGCTGTATATTATTCCCAATGATGTATGGCTATCCTGTGATGTTTGAGTAGATCCGTTTTGTCCTATGGGTTAATTGATGATCGTGATCGGTTTGAGTTGCATGTTTTATTATTGGTGCTGTCCTATGGTGCTCTCCATGTCGCGCAAGCATGAGGGATCCCTGTTGTAGGGTTTGCAATATGTTCATGATTTGCTTGTGGTGGGTGGCGTGAGTGACAGAAGTACATACCCGAGTAAGTAGGTTGTTTACATATGTGAATAAAGAGGACTTGATACTTTAATGCTATAGTTGGGTTTTACCTTAATGATCTTTAGTACTTGCGGATGCTTGCTAGAGTTCCAATCATAAGTCCATATGATCCAAGAAGAGAAAGTATGTTAGCTTATGCCTCTCCCTCAAATAAAATTGCAATAGTGATTACTGGTCTAGTTATCGATTGCCTAGGGACAAATAACTTTCTTGTGTGACAACAAGCTCTCTACTAAAACTAACTTAGTTGTGTCTTCATATAAACAGCCTCTACTTTTTATTTACGTGCTCTTTATTATCTTGCAAACCTATGCAACAACACCTACAAAATACTTCTAGTTTCATACTTGTTCTAGGTAAAGCGAACGTTAAGCGTGCATAGAGTTGTATCAATGGTCGATAGAACTTGACAGAATATTTTTTCTACCTTGAGCTCCTCGTTGGGGTCGACACTCTTACGTATTGAAAGAGGCTACAATTGATCCCCTATACTTGTGGGTTATCAATTACCAGTGGAAATTTCTTAATGTGTCCATCTCTGGATGCCTTTAACGCTTTGGGAAATTTAGTGGGCTCATCACTTCTTATGATTAATGGAACACCTTTGACTCTTGAGCATGTTATGGAAAGATTAGATGCTATTGAAAAGAAATTGCTCACCGAATATCATATATAAATTTTAGATAAAAAGATGCATAATTTTGCCAGTAAGATTGGGTCAAAAGCGGGAGAAAATTTTAAATTGCTAAAAGAAAACGGTACTTTAATCCATGAAAGAATAGAAGAAAGCCCGTCATGGATTGATAAACTAGAGGAAATCTTTAGTAATCTAAGAATGGATTTTGCTTCCGTTAAAACCACCGGAAAAGCTCCTATAAAAATTGTCAAAGTTACCAAGATCAAGGGTGCAACATCTAGTAATGGCAATATAGAATATCTTAAGATGATTAGTGTCCACCCTGATTTTGTTGAAGTGATAAGAGATCCTTTTTGCAAGAATGAAATCCTTCAATTTATGCCTATGAGTGTTGTTATTGAAAATCTTTATGCTAAATCTTTGAGGGATTTTAAGTGTTTGATTGAAGAGTTGGAGAAAGATGACAAAACTTAGATCCTTGCATTCTGCCTAGCTAAGGGGGTAAAACTATAGCGTTTGTTGGGAGGCAACCCAATGAATAAACTTTATTTTTGCTTTTTGCTTCCTGTTTTTGAGTGTTAGCACAATTATGCTACTGTTATGATTGTGTTTTTATGTTTTAATTAGTGTTTGTGGCAAGTAAAGCCTTTAGGATCTTCTTGGGCAATAGTTGATTGATCTTGCTGTAAAAAACAGAAACTTTGCGCTCACAAAAATAATTATCATTTTTTACCTGAGAGCGAGAAAATACCCATTCCAATTACGGTAGATCAACATAAAAATTTCTCAGGTCTTCCTAATTTTTCAGCATTTCTGGAGTTACATAAGTATTTGAAATAGTCAGATTGCTACAGATTGTTCTGTTTTGACAGATTCTGTTTTCTTTGTGTTGTGTGCTTATTTTGATGGCTCTATGTTTTTCTTTGATGAGTTTTTTTCATAGATAAGTTGGAATACAGTAGATATAATACAAAAACAAGATATGAATTGGTGTGATACAATACTTATAGTACTGGTTTTTTATTCTTATACTAACGGATCTCACGAACGTTTTTGTTGAGTTTTGTGTGATTGAAGTTTTCAAGTTTTGGGTTATCTTACGATGGATGAAGGAAGGATGCAAGAGCCTAAGCTTGGGGATGCCCCGGCATCCCAAGCTATAATCCAAGAATGAGCAACCAACTAAGCTTCGGGATGCCCCCAAGTGGCATACCCGCTTTCTTCCAACAACTATAGGTATTTTACTCGAGACTATATTTTTATGCGTCACATGATATGTGTTTTGCTTGGAGCGTCTTGTATGATATGTGTCTTTGCTTGTTTTTTTGTGTTTTATGTCATCAATCCTTGCTGGACACACCTATTTGAGAGAGCTAAAATTATACCATGACTTGTTAGAATTGCTCTCTATGCTTCACTTCAATTTTTTATGAGCTAGGACTTTGTCTAGTGCTTCACTTATATCCTTTTGAGCATGGTATGCTTTGTTATTTTTGAAGAAATGCTCTCTTGATTCACTTAGATTTGTTTGAGAGTTAGTAAAATTTTGAAAAATTCTCTCTTGCTACACTTAAATTATTTTGAGAGAAAGAAAATTTGTTATGCTCATGATGTTCACTTATATTTGGTTGAGCTGATGAAAAGCAACAGATGAAAATTAGTACCAAGAAGGATAAAGTAAAAAATGTCATGAAGATCATTGGACAAAATAAACTTGATTCTTAGTAATATTTTTGAGATATCATGATATGATTTGTGAGTCATGTTGATGAGTAATTGTGCTTTAGTAAGATTACTGGTGTTAAGGTTTGTGATTCCCTATGCATGCACGAAAGTCAATAATCATGCAATGAAAATTATATCCTACTTGTGGTGCATTATTCGGTGTTAATTATGTTTAATGCTTGCTTATGAGATTATTCGTTTCTTGGTTGGTCGCTTCCCAAACTTTTGCTAGCCTTCATTTTGCACCAAGCATGACCTCTACTTGTCCATCCAAAATCCTTTAAACCAGTTTTGCCACATGAGTCCACTATATCTACTTGTGCACCAAGCAAATTTCCATGTGACATCTCTAATTTTCAAATTAAACTTCTCTGTTGTGTGTTTGTTTTGATCGCGGAGCGGTGAGGGGTGGCTAATATTTTCCATGCTAGATGTGTTATTCTCAAGATGAGTGTTTATTCACTTGTCATTGCACGAGAGTAAGGCAAAGGTATTAGGGATACCCAGTCCCGAAATGCAAAAATAAATGAATTTACTTTATGTTGTCAAATAATAAATTCCTTGGAAAGTGTTGGTATGGAGGGCACCCGTGGATATGGTTAGCCATGGAAAGAGAAAGAAATGGTGGAGAACCGCCTATGGCATATCTAGCATGGAAAGTGTTGGGAATTCTAAGTCGTTTTTGTGGGTGCGATGCATACACCTCCAAAAATGGTTTTACCTCTAATTTTTTTGCTTTGAGCTCTGGCACCTCTACAAATCCCTACTCCCCTCCGTGAAGGGCCTCTCTTTTACTTTATGCAATTTTTATTTTGAGTCTCCATCTTCTCTCATAAGAAGCACCATCTAGGAGGCAATATCATCATTCTCAAGTATTGGGTGTAGTTAATATTTGAGTGTGTTTCATGAATGGATCAATGTTTGAGCATGATGGGCTAGGGATAACTTATTTTACCATTGATATTTTGCAAGACATGGTTGCTTGTTGATATGCTTGAGTATCTAAATTATTATGCCAAAACTAGACTTTTGTTTTGAATCACATAAAAGTACAAATGTCCATGCTATAAAGAAAAGAATATGATATGACTTGATGAACAACATTCCACATCAAAAATTCTGTTTTTATCACTTACCTACTCGAGGACGAGTACGAGTTAAGCTTGGGGATGCCGATACGTCTCCAACGTATCTATAATTTTTGATTGTTCCATGCTATCCTATTATCAATCTTGGATGTTTTATAATCATTTTATAGTCATTTTATATCATTTTTTGGTACTAACCATTGACAGAGTGCCCAATGCCAGTTCATGTTTTTTGATGTTTTTTACATCGCAGGAAATCAATATCAAACGGAGTCCAAATGGCACGAAACTTTACGATGATTTTTTATGGGCCTGAAGGAAGCAGATGGGCACTGGTTGCACCTGGGGGGAGTCCTGAGGAGGGTACAACCCACCAGGGCGCGCTAGGAGGCCCTAGCGCGCGCTGGTGGGTTGTACCCACCTCGGGTGCCCCCCGGACCGCCTCTTTCCTCTATAAATACTCCAATATCCCAGAAACCCTATGGGAGTCGTAGAAATATTCATCCAGCCACCGTAGAGTCCAGAACCACCAGATCCAATCTAGACACCATCTTGGATGGGGTTCACCACCTCCATTGGTGACTCTCCGATGATGCGTGAGTAGTTCTTTGTAGACCTTCGGGTCCGTAGTTTGTAGCTAGATGGCTTTCTCTCTCTCTCTCTCTCTCTCTCTCTCCTCTCTCACTCTATTTTGCAAAAATTACTCTTTTCCTCAACAAATTCAGTATGCTTCTCTTGCCATCTCCTCTTCATAGATTTTGCAGGACTCAGCCACGGAAGGGCAGCAGAATTCAAAGCCTACGTCTCTCTCTCTCTCTCTCGCTCTCTCGCTGATTCTCAAAACAATGGTCTCCTGGAGATCCATATGATGTAACTCTTTTGCGTGTGTTTGTTGGGATCTGATGAACTTTGAGTTTATGATCAGTCATATCTTTTTATATCCATGGAAGTATTTGAGTTTCTTTGATCTCTTATATGCATGATCTCTTATAGCCTCGTATTTCTTCTCTGATATTTTGGTTTTGTTTGGCCAACTTGATCTATTTGTCTTGCAATGGGAAGAGGTGCCCGGTAGTGGGATCGATCTTACGGTGCTTGATCCCAGTGACAGAAGGGGAACCGACACGTATGTATCATCTCTACTGAGCTTAAAAAGACGAGATCTATATCTACCGCCATATAGATAAACGGATCTTGTCTACATCTTGTCATCATTCTTATTGCATTACTTCGTTTTCCATGAACTTAATACACTAGATGCATGCTGGATAGTGGTCGATGTGTGGAGTAATAGTAGTAGATGCAGGCAGGAGTCGGTCTACTAATCTTGGACGGGATGCCTATGTAATGATCATTGCCTAGATATTGTCGTGAGCATTTGAAGTTCTATCAATTGCCCAACAATAATTTTTTTACCCTCCGTTTGCTATTTTTCTCGAGAGAAGACACTAGTCAAACCAACGGCCCCCGGGTCTTCTTTCTCTTATATTTGCCTTCGGATCTACCTTTTCCTTTGCAGTTTTACTCAGATCTACTTAACCAAACAACTAAAAATAAAACTTGCTGCGTTTTATCTCTATTTATTTTATTTGACGTTCGATCTATCAATCTACTACAATTTACCTCACGTCTGTTTGCCTATCTTGAGGCGATGTACCCCGGAAGGGATTGACCACCCCTTTAACACGTCGGGTTCCGAGGTGTTGTTATTTGTGTGCAGATGTTGTTTACGTTGTGTTGTTTGGTTCTCCTACTGGTTCGATACCTTGGTTTCATAACTGAGGGAATTACTGAACCGTCGCTGTGCTATATCATCCCTCCCTCTCCGGGGAAATACCTTCGTAGTTCTAGCTACCATCAAGGAGCCAGGTGCTAGAGCTATGTGTCTTAGGGCTGGGAAGGATCTTTGTACTCCTAAGAAGGAGGGTGGTCTTGGTATTAAAAACATGCTTGCTATGAATCAAGGCCAACTCCTTGCGTCGGCTTGGAGGCTTGCTGAAAACCCTGAAGGGCACCTCCATAAAATTCTTAAATATAAATATTTTCCAGATTATTCCATTTAGAGAGCTTTTGCTAACACCCCAAAATCTGCTTTTTAGTCCTTCATTCTTAAAGTGATGCCTCTGCTTAAGACTAATGCGTTTTTTCAGATTTCGCTTGGGAATAATTTTAACTGGAGTTCTCCTTGGTGTGCTACCTGGGAAGGTATTTATGATCATCTCATAATCCAGCATACAAATTACATTTACCCTGCTAAGATCGCTGATCTTTGGTTCCTGGACAAAAACCTTGGAATGTGCAGCTAATTAATGATCTCTTTGAGCAACCAACTGCTTCTACTATTCTTGCTACACCTATTGTCTATGACGACTGCAGGGATTCTCTCCGTTGGGACTTGACTCCATCAGGAAAATGTAGCTCCAAAAGCACATACAAACTATGTCTCCAACAGATTCACTCTCACCATGCCAATGCCCCAAGACAAGTAACCCCAATCATCAAGGATATTCTACAGCAGGTTTGGAAGCAAAAGCACATGGCCCCTAGGATCCAAACTTTTGCTTAGTGACTTCTTAGGCGAGCTATTCCCACTGGTGTCAGGGCAGGTAAGTTTTCTGTTCATATTAGTTCCCATTGCTCTAGGTGGAGCCTTGATGAAGATGATCTTCATCTCTTCTTTATTTGCCCATTTGCTATAGCTTGTTGGTTTGCATTCTCCTGGTTAATTATGACTAATTCTCTGGTGCAACAGAATTCTTCTATTCCTGATGTCATTCAGCCTTTTTAACTATGCATCACCCAGATGCAACTATAGAAAATATTTTCACCTTCCTGTGGTGTCTCTGGAAGGCAATAAATGATGCTCTATTTTGCAAAAATTACTCTTTTCCTCAACAAATTCAGTATGCTTCTCTTGCCATCTCCTCTTCATAGATTTTGCAGGACTCAGCCACGGAAGGGCAGCCGAATTCAAAGCCTACCTCTTAGGACCAACTAGAGAACCAGATTATGCAAGGCTCAACTATAAGATTTGATTTTCCCATTGCAGGTACCAAAGTTTACTCCGATGCCTCTTGGCATAGGAAAAACATTCCTTGAAGAGGTTATTCTCCAGCTACAGGGATTGGCATCTACATTAACCAACCATGAGATCAACATGATAGGAATATTATGATTCAGGCTTCGGTTGAAGATACTCACTCTCCACTTTTGGCAGAAGCTTTAGCTTTGCAGCTACCAACCAAGATTGCTCGAGTTCTCCAACTTCAGTGGTTCTCTTTTCTCACGGATAATCTTTCTCTTGCAAAGATGGCCGCTTCTAGGAATCTAAGCCGCAACAACACTCCATGGAGATGTCGAACATCGATTGGTAGCTTTCTTTAGGACACTCATCCAGAACATCATGTTGTTTATCATATTAACAGGAATGTCAATGGTATTGCTCACAACGCAGCTCATCAGGTTCTCAACTCTAGGATAGAACATGTCCTTGGTTGTACTAATTCAGCTCGTAGCAATAGCTCTTGTCATACTATATGCTCCAGATTCAAAATTGCCAAATTGAGGGCTTTGTAATTCAAGTTGTACTCTTTATATGAGTTGAATGAAATTTTGGCGCTTGATGGCGCCTTTCTTGTGTTCAAAAAAAGGGTGGCTGCGTCTCTCAACTAGTTCATTAGCATAACATGACTTCTATCCATCGATGAAAAATTTATAAATGATTTTATATTTGCACTAGCGACTGAGAGAACAAATGAAAACGAAAATGTTGTAGAAAATCTCTGGATGCTACCATGGCTATGAGACCACACAGATGTATGAATAAATTGTGGGAATTATGCAAATTTTTCAACGATAGACAACAGTGAAACAAATGATGAATCGACAAAGTTGTGCTACTCCCTCAGATACAAATATGTGTTGTGGGTACCTAGCTGTGCTATCTTTCTTCTCGAGAAAGAAAGAAAGGCTCTGAGGTCTTAGGGTTTCCACACCTCCTGTTGGTGCTATCGTCTGATCTTAGGGCCATAGAGGCGCAGTGAATGTCAGTTCTTGCGGGCAAGAGGGATCATACCTCATTTTTAGGTGCCCTTTTAGTCTGTTTAGGTTTTGTGTCTTGCTCAGAATGGCGAAGCGGCGGGGAATTCCTAATGATAGAATATGGTTTTGCCCACTTAGGACCTATCCCAGCGATGCGTCTAACATCATCGAAAGGTGTGTGGAGTTGTGTGTTCGGCGGATCTCACGGGATGCGATCGATATTTGTCTGCGGTGGATCCCCATGGATTCGGTTTTTGTTCATCTACATTCATTTGTCTACAAGTTGTATCCTTCTGATCTACAATTCTGGTCATCGGCGGTGATTGCTATTTTGGTGTGCTGGTCCTTTGGGGCCGTTAACTTTTGTACAATGCAAGGTGCTAAGGGGAGGTGCTTGGTAAAATAAACTGAGATTTTTCAAGTACCAGTCCTTATCTCTTTAGGAGTGTTGACCAAATAAGCTTCTACCATCTACAAATAAGCACCGATGCTTATGAAAAATAATTTTATTTTTCTAACCACACCCCTAAGCACATTTCATTTTGCAAAGCTTTTTTTGTCATTTTATAAGGCCTTAGTACAATGACTTGTCGAGTATCTACTACAAAAAAGTATTCCCGACTCCGGTGAGGCCGGCGATGAAGGTGTAGGGCCTTGGACTCACACCATTCATTGTAGTCATTGCTAGGAGGTTTACACACATGGATCTTTTTTTCCACTTCTTGTGTTATTTGTACTATTATGATGTTCGACGAATAGATGAAGTTTTTCTGAAAAAAAGACATACTTGTACTAGCAAGTTTAATTCTACAGAGTTGGCATATATTGAGAAGAAGAGAACTTTCACTTCCCGTGTTTATTGTACCGTTATGACATTCTTAATAGATGATGTTTTTCTGCAAAAAAAGACATACTTGTACTAGCGAATTTAATTGTACAAAGTTGGCATATTGAGAAGAAGAGAACTTTTGTGGCAAAAAACTACAGAATTTCTGGTCGTCGTGGTGGAGTAGGGTTGTGTTCTTTTAACTCAAATAGATGGAAGTGTTGGGGAACGTAGTAATTTCAAAAAAATTCTACGCACACACATGATCATGGTGATGCATAGCAACGAGAGGGGAGAGTCTGTCCACGTACCCTCGTAGACCGACTGCAGAAGCGTTAGCACAACGCGGTTGATGTAGTCGTATGTCTTCACGATCCGACCAATCCAAGTACCGAACATATGGCACCTCCGAGTTCAGCACACGTTCAGCTCGATGACGTCCCGCGAACTCCGATCCAGTAGAGCTTCATGGGAGAGTTCCGTCAGCACGACGGCGTGATGACGGTGATGATGTTGCTACCGACGCAGGGCTTCGCCTAAGCACCGCTACGATATGACCGAGGTGGAATATGGTGGAGGGGGGCACCGCACACGGCTGGGAGATATCAACAGATCAACTTGTGTGTCTAGAGGTGCCCCCTTGCCCCCCGTATATAAAGGATGGAGGAGAGGAAGCCGACCAGCCCTAGGGTGCGCCAGCAGTGTGGAGTCCTACTAGGACTCCCTAGTCCTAGTAGGATTCTTCCTCCCACATGGAATAGGAAAAAGGGAAGGGAAAAGGAGAGGGAAGGAAGGGGGCGCCCGCTCCCTAGTCCAATCCGGACCAGACCATGGGGAGGGGTGCGGCCACCTTTTGAGGCCTTTCTCTCCTTTCCCGTATGGCCCATTAAGGCCCAATACGAATTCCCGTAACTCTCCGATATTCTGAAAAATACCCGAATCATCGGAACCTTTCCGATGTCTGAATATAGTCGTCTGATAACCTACAAGTATAGGGGATCACAACAGTTTTCGAGGGTAAAGTATTCAATCCAAATTTATTGATTCGACACAAGGGGAGACAAAGAATACTCTCAAGTATTAGCAGCTGAGTTTTCAATTCAACCACACCTGGAAACTTAATATCTGCAGCAAAGTGTTTAGTAGCAAAGTAATATGATAGTAGTGGTAACGGTAGCAAAAGGTAACAGTAGTAAAAGTAATGTTTTTGGTATTTTGTAGTGATGATAGCAATAGCAACGGGAAAGTAAATAAGCGTAAACCAGTATATGGAAAGCTCGTAGGCATTGAAAATCAATGATGGATAATTATGGCGGATGCGGTTCATCATGTAACAGTCATAACATTGGGTGACACAGAACTAGCTCCAATTCGTCAATGTAATGTAGGCATGTATTCCGAATATAGTCATACGTGCTTATGGAAAAGAACTTGCATGACATCTTTTGTCCTACCCTCCCGTGGCAGCGGGGTTCTAATGGAAACTAAGGGATATTAAGGCCTCCTTTTAATAGAGAACCGGAACAAAGCACTAGCACATAGTGAATACATGAACTCCTCAAACTACGGTCATCACCGGTAAGTATCCCGATTATTGTAACTTCGGGGTTAACGGATCATAACACATAATAGGTGACTATAGACATGCAAGATAGGATCTAGAACTCTCATATATTGACGAAAACATAATACGTTCAGATCTAAAATCATGGCACTCGGGCCCTAGTGACAAGCATTAAGCATATCAAAGTCATAGCAACATCAATCTCAGAACATAGTGGATACTAGGGATCAAACCCTAAGAAAACTAACTCGATTACATGATAGATCCCATCCAACCCATCACCGTCCAGCAAGCCTACGATGGAATTACTCACGCACGGCGGTGAGCATCATGAAATTGGTGATGGAGGATGGTTGATGATGACGATGGCGACGGATTCCCCTCTCGGAGCCCCGAACGGACTCCAGATCAGCCCTCCCGAGAGGTTTTAGGGCTTGGCGGCGGCTCCGTATCGTAAAACGTGATGAATTCTTCTCTCTGGTTTTTTTCTCCCCGAAACACAATATATAGAGTTGGAGTTGGAGTCGGAGGAGCTCCAGGGGGCCCACGAGGTAGGGGCGCAACCTAGGGGGCAGGCACGCCCCCACCCTCGTGGACAGGTGGTGGGCCCCCTGGCCTTCATCTTTTGCAGGTATTTTTTATATTTTCAAAAAGTCGCTCCGTGAAGTTTCAGGTCATTCCGAGAACATTTGGTTCTGCACAGAAATAAGTGCATGGTAATTCTACTGAAAACAGCGTCAGTCCAGGTTAGTTCCATTCAAATCATGCAAGTTAGAGTCCAAAACAAGGGCAAAAGTGTTTGGAAAAGTAGATACGACGGAGACGTATCAACTCGCCCAAGCTTAAACCTTTTCTTGTCCTCAAGCAATTCAGTTGACAAACTGAAAGTGATAAAGAAAAACTTTTACAAACTTTGCTTGCTATTGTTGTTGTAAATATGTAAAGCCAGCATTCAAGTTTTCAGCAAAGATTATAACTAACCACATTCGCAATAATGCTTAGGTCTCAAGTTTACTCATATCAATAGCATAATCAACTAGCGAGCAATAATAATAAATCTCGGATGGCAACACTTGCTCAAAACAATCATAATATGATATAACAAGATGGTATGTCGCTAGCCCTTTCTGAGACCACAAAACATAAATACAGAGCACCTTTAAAGACCAAGGACTGACTAGACATTGTAATTCATGGTAAAAGAGATCTAGTCAAGTCATACTCAATGTAAACTAACAGTAATGAATGCAAATGACAGCGGTGCTCTCCAACTGGTGCTTTTTAATAAGAAGATGATGACTCAGCATAAAAGTAAATAGATAAGTCCTTCACAGAGGGAAGCATGGATTTGTAGAGGTGCCAGAGCCCGATTTTGAAACAGAGGTGAATAATATTTTGAGCGGTATATTTTCATTGTCAACACAACAACCAAGAGATGGCGATATCTTCCATGCTACACACATTATAGGCGGTTCCCAAATAGAATGGTAAAGTTTATACTCCCCCTTCCACCAACAAGCATCAATCCATGGCTTGCTCGAAACAATGAGTGCCTCCAACTAACAAGAATCCCAGGGGGAGTTTTGTTTGCAATTATTTTGATTTAGTTTGCATAAAGCATGGGACTGGGCATCCCGGTGACCAGCCATTTATCTCGTGAGTGAGGAGCGGAGTCCACTCCTCTTGAGAATAACCCGCCTAACATGGAAGATACGGACAGCCCTAGTTGATACATGAGCTATTCGAGCATATAGAATAGGATATTTATTTGAAGGTTTAGAGTTTGGCACATGCAAATTTACTTGGAACGGCAGGTAGATACCGTATATGGGTAGGTATAGTGGACTCATGTGGAATAACTTTGGGGTTTAAGGGATTGGATGCACAAGCAGTATTCCCGCTTAGTACAGGTGAAGGCTAGCAAAAGACTGGGAAGCGACCAACTAGAGAGCGACAACAGTCATGAACATGCATTAAAATTAATCAACACCGAATGCAAGCATGAGTAGGATATAATCCACCATGAACATAAATATCGTGAAGGCTATGTTGGTTTTGTTTCAACTTCATGCGTGAACGTGTGCCAAGTCAAGTCACATAAATCATTCAGAGGAGGATACCATCCTATCATACCACATCATAACCATTTCAATAGCATGTTGGCACGCAAGGTAAACCATTGTAACTCATAGCTCATCAAGCATGGCACAAGAACTATGATCACTAGTTGTCATTGCAAACATGTTTATTCATAATAGGCCGAATCAGGAACGATGAACTAATCATATTTACAAAAACAAAAGAGGTTGAGTTCATACCAGCCTTTCTCATCTCAGTCAGTCCATCATATATCGTCATAATTGCCTTTCACTTGCACGACCGAACGATGTGAATAATAATAATAGTGCACATGCATTGGACTAAGCTGGAATCTGCAAGCACTCAATAAACAGGAGAAGACAAGGAAATATGGGCTCTGTTGTCAGATCAACATTAATGTATAAAAGAGCCACTTCAACAATTTATTTATGTTCTTCTCCTATCGACCCCCAAAGTAAAGAAAAAAGATAAAACTATTTACACGGGAAAGCTCCCAACAAGCAAAAGAAGAACTTGAAATATTTTTGGGTTTTCTTTTTAATTACTACTACAAGCATGGAAAGTAAACTAATTAAAAGCTACAACTAATTTTTTGGTTTTTCTTAAGGTTTATTAAACACACAACAAGAAAGCATAAAAAGGAAAGTAAATTAGCATGGATGATACAATGAAAAAGTATGAACACCGACATCTAGCAATGACTGTGTGAACATAAATGTAATGTCGGTGGGAAATACGTACTCCCCCAAGCTTAGGATTTTGGCCTAAGTTGGTCTATGGCCACGGCTGTCCTGGCGGGTATCCATAATAATAGTTGGGGTCATACTGAGAAGAAGAAGAAGACTCCAATTGCCACTGGCTGGTGATCACCTCCGGATCCCACTGGTAATTAGACTGTCGTGAAGGATCAACTTGTGGTTTCGGCTCTGGCTCCATGGCTGGTGCAGGGTTCCGGTAGGCGTGAATAGCCTTCAACGGAACAAGGTACTGGCCTGCAGTTAAATCAAACAAAGAAGAAGCAGGTAGGGTAATAGTCTCGGGATGATGTTTATCAAAGAACAATTTGTATTTAAGCTCTCCTTCCCTATTCTTAACAATAAAATCATGTGCCACCATACTTTTATAATCTAAATAAACACGAGGCAACACTTTTTTCCTTCTCATAATGCCTAATAGGTATGTTAAAATGTTCAGCTAGGAGTGAAGCATAGATGCCTCCAAAGATGGGGCCCTTGGTACGGTTCAGACTTAACTGTTTAGTAATAATGCCGCCCATACTAACAGAGTTATCACCGTATAAACCGTGGAGCAAAATAATAATATCAGGGATACTAAGGTTTCCATAGTTTCCCAGACCAATTAAACAACGACTAGCAAATAATGCAAAATAGCGTAAAACAGGGAAATGTATGCTAGTGATTCGTGCCTTGGAAAACTTCCTTGTTTCCCCTACAGTGATAGTATCAATAAACCCGTCCACATCCTCGCGACGTGGTTCCTCTATGTTGCCCTCGAAAGGGACCAAACAAACCCGACAAAAATCATAAAGTGACATCTCCTTATGCTCATCATATAAATAAAACTCCACCGTAGGTGGTGAGCCTCTAGAGTGGAAATGAAAGTTTTGCACAAAGATATTTGTGAGTAAAAGATACTGATCGCATTGGTCGTGGAGGAAAGCGGTGAGGCCTGTATTCTTAGCCAATTCATGAAAATCTTCATAAATCCCGGCTTCTCTCAAGAAATCATCGGAAGGCCATTCACACGCCGAAACCTCCGCGGTGCGACGCAGATTATACTTAGGATTCGGTGCCTTTTCCTTCGAGCTTCGGGTCGGTGAGCCCCTCAAAAGTCTCTTCATCATTTTCTGAAAAATTCTGAAATTTTTAGTAACTTCAAAATAAAAGTAAACCAAACTCAATATTATTGATAGCAACTACTCCTACAAGTGCATAGGGCCTATATCATTCATCAAAACTACTTTCGATCATATAAATTTGACATGCAAGCTCAAGAACAGGGTCACCTAAGCAGCAAAAATTTGCAATGAGTAAAGCACTAGAACAAAAACTAATTGGACCAATGGAGGAGTCACATACCAAGGAACAATCTCCCCAAGTAGTTTTGTGAGAGGTGCTTTGAGCAAGGAGATCGAAAATGGCAGCAAAATGAGCTTGGACTCGGGTTTGAGTTGGATATTCGTGTTTGGGGGAGGAAGAAGGAGTGTGTGGGTGAAAGGATAAGTGGAGGAGGGCCACCATGGGCCCACGAGGCAGGGGGGGCGCCCTCCACCCTCGTGGGGAGGTGGTTGATCCCCCTGATGTGTTCTCAGTGCCAAATATTCTCAAATATTCTAGGAAAAATCATATTTAAATTTCAAGGCATTTGGAGAACTTTTATTTTCGGGGTATTTTTATATTGCATGGATAATCAAATAACAGACAGAAAAATATTTATTTTTATTTTATTCAATATAAATAACAAAAAGTAAAAGTGGGGTACAGAAGGTTGTGCCTTCTAGTTTCATCCATCTCATGATCATCAAAAGGAATCATCTAACAAGGTTGATCAAGTCTTGTTAACGAACTCATTCCGAATAACATGGAACCGGAGAAATTTCGAATAACACTATGTTACCTCAATGGGGATATGCACATCCCCAATAATAAGAATATCATATTTCTTCTTGACAGTAGGAAGAGGAACTTCAAAACCTCCAAATATAATCGATGAAATTTTCCAATAGAGTTGATACTGTGGACTTGAGGTTGTTTCCTCGGAAAGTGTACCGTATGCTCATTACCATTAACATGAAAAGTGACAATGCCTTTAGTGCAATCTATAACAGCCCCTGCAGTATTCAAAAAGGGTCTTTCAAGAATAATAGACATACTATCGTCCTCGGGAATATCAAGAATAACAAAGCCCGTTAAAATAGTAGCGTTTGCAACTACAACAGGCACATCCTCACACACACCGATAGGTATAGCAGTTGATTTGTCAGCCATTTGCAAAGATATTTCAGTAGGTGTCAACTTATTCAAATCAAGTCTATGATATAAAGAGAGAGGCATAACACTAACACCGGCTCCAAGATCACATAAAGCAGTTTTAACGTAGTTTCTTTTAATAGAGCATTGTATAGTGGGTACACCGGGATCTCCTAGTTTCTTTGGCATTCCACCCTTAAAAGTATAATTAGCAAGCATTGTGGAAATTTCAGCTTCCGGTATCTTTCTCTTATTTTTAACAATATCTTTCATATACTTAGCATAAGGATTCATTTTGAGCATATCAATTAATCGCATACGCAAAAAGATAGGTCCAATCATTTCAGCAAAGCACTCAAAATCCTCATCATCCTTTTTCTTGGATGGTTTGGGACGAAAAGGCATGGGTTTCTGAACCCATGGTTCTCTTTCTTTACCATGTTTCCTAGCAAAAAAATCTTTCTTATCATAATGTTTATTCTTTGATTGTGGGTTATCAAGATCAACAGTAGGTTCAATTTCTATATCATTATAATTACTAGGTTGAGCATCATCGTGAACATTATCATTAACATTATCACTTGTTTTAGGTTCATTACCAGATTGAGTGTCAGCATCAGAAATAGAAATATCATTTTGATTCTCAGGTGTTTCAGAAATAGGTTCACTAGAAGCATGCAAAGTCGTATCATTTTTCTTTTTCTTCCTTTTAGAAGCACTAGGTGCATCTATATTATTTCTCTGAGAATCTTGCTCAATTCTCTTAGGGTGGCCTTCAGGATACAAAGGTTCCTGAGTCATTCTACCAGTTCTAGTAGCCACTCTAACAGCATTATCATTATCCTTACTATTCAATTCATTGAGCAAATCATTTGAAGCTTTAAGTACTTGTTCTACTTGAGTGGTAACCATAGAAGCATGTTTACTAATAAGTTTAAATTCACCTTTTACATTAGCCATATAATCACCCAAGTGTTCAAGCATATTTGAACTGTATTTCAATTGTCTACCAAAATAAGCATTAAAATCTTCTTGCTTAGCCATAAATTTATCAAACTCATCTACGCATGGGCTAGCAAATTTAGTAAACGGGATTTCAGCTTTATCATATCTATAGAGAGAATTTACCTTTACTACATGTGTCGGGTTATCAAGACTATGAGTTTCTTCAATAGGTAATGGATTAAGATCATATGTTTCTTCTACATGCAGTAAATTAAGACCGTGTATTTCTTTAATAGGAGATAAATTCTTAACATCTTCAGCTTTAATACCTTTTCCTTTCATAGATTTCTTTGCCTCTTGCATATCTTCAGGACTGAGAAATAGAATACCCCTCTTCTTCAGACTTGGTTTAGGAATAGGCTCAGGAATTGGCTCTGGAGGTGTCCAATTATTTTCATTTGTCAACATATTATTCAATAGAATTTCAGCTTCATCCGGTGTTCTTTCCCTGAAAACAGAACCAGCACAACTATCCAGGTAATCTCTGGAAACATCGGTTAGTCCATAATAAAAGATATCAAGTATTTCATTTTTCTTAAGAGGATGATGAGGCAAAGCATTAACTAATTGGAGAAGCTTGTGGGAGACTCTCTTCTTCAATTTGCACAAAATTATATATATATCCCTTAAAGCAGCTTGTTTCTTATGAGCAGGGAAATATTTAGCAGAGAAGTAATAAATCATATCCTGGGGACTACGCACACAACCAGGATCAAGAGAATTAAACCATATCTTAGCATCACCCTTTAATGAGAACAGAAATATTTTAAGGATATAAAAGTAACGAGTTCTCTCATTAGTAGTGAACAGGGTGGCTATATCATGTAATTTAGTATGATGTGCCACAACAGTTTCAGATTCATGGCCATGAAAAGGATCAGATTCAGTTAAAGTAATTATATCAGGATCAACAGAGAATTCATAATCCTTATCGGTAACACAGATAGGTGAAGTAGCAAAAGCAGGGTCGATCAGGTTTCATTCTAGCATTTAGAGATTGCTTATTCCATTTAGCTAATAACCTCTTGAGTTCGTATCTATCTTTGCAAGCTAAAATAGCTAAAGCAGCTTCTTTATCAAAAACATAACCCTCAGGAATAACAGGAAAGGCTTCATCATCAATTTCATCAGTATTATCAGATTCAATATTTTCAATCTCTCTAGCCCAAGAAAGTTCTTCATCAAGAAATTCACCAAATGGCACAATAGTATCAAGCATACAAGTAGTTTCATCATAAGTATCATGTATAGCAAAGGTGGCATCATCAATAACATGCGACATATCAGAACGAGTAGCAGAAGCAGGTTAGGTGTCGCAAGCTTACTCAAAACAGAAGGTGAATCAAGTGCAGAACTAGATGGCAGTTCCTTACCTCCCCTCGTAGTTCAGGGGTAAATCTTGGTTCTTGGATCTTTCAAGTTCTTCATAATGATAAGAAGATATAAATCCCAAGCGACCCAAGGAATAGAGATATGGTCCCCGGCAACGGCGCCAGAAAATAGTCTTGATAACCCACAAGTATAGGGGATCGCAACAGTTTTTGAGGGTAAAGTATTCAACCCAAACTTATTGATTCGACACAAGGGGAGACAAAGAATACTCTCAAGTAATAGCAGTTGAGTTGTCAATTCAACCACACCTAGAAACTTAATATCTGCAGCAAAGTGTTTGTAGCAAAGTAATATGATAGTAGTGGTAATGGTAGCAAAAGGTAACAGTAGTAAAGTAATGTTTTTGGTATTTTGTAGTGATGATAGCAATAGCAACGGGAAAGTAAATAAGCGAAGAACAATATATGGAAAGCTCGTAGGCAATGGTTCAGTGATGGAGAATTATGCCGGATGCGGTTCATCATGTAACAGTCATAACCTAGGGTGACACAGAACTAGCTCCAGTTCATTGATATAATGTAGGCATGTATTCCGAATATAGTCATACGTGCTTATGGAAAAGAAGTTGCATGACATCTTCTGTCCTACCCTCCCGTGGTAGCGGGGTCCTTACGGAAACTAAGGTCATAGTGGATACTAGGGATCAAACCCTAAGAAAACTAACTCGATTACATGATAGATCCCATCCAACCCATCGCCGTCCAGCAAGCCTACGATGGAATTACTCACGCACGACGGTGAGCATCATGAAATTGGTGATGGAGGATGGTTGATGATGACGATGGCGACGGATTCCCCTCTCCGGAGCCCCGAATGGACTCCAGATCAGCCCTCCCGAGAGGTTTTAGGGCTTGGCGGCGGCTCCGGATCGTAAAACGCGATGAATTCTTCTCTCTGGTTTTTTCTCCCCGAAACACAATATATTGAGTTGGAGTCCGAGGAGCTCCAGAGGGCCCATGAGGTAGGGGGCGCGCCCTAGGGGGACAGGTGCGCCCCCACCCTCGTGGACAGGTGGTGGGCTCCCGGGCCTTCATCTTTTGCAGGTATTTTTTATATTTTCCAAAAAGTCGCTCCGTGAAGTTTCAGGTCATTCCGAGAACGTTTGTTTCTGCACATAAATAACACCATGGTAATTCTGCTGAAAACAGCGTAAGACCGGGTTAGTTCCATTCAAATAATGCAAGTTAGAGTCGAAAACAAGGGCAAAAGTGTTTGGAAAAGTAGATATGATGGAGACGTATCATCGTCCAATATATCGATCTTTGGGTCTCGACCATTTTGAGACTCCTCGTTATGTCCCCGATCTCATCCGGGACTTAGAACTACCTTTGGTACATTAAATCACATAACTCATAATACAATTCGTCACATAAATTTAAGCGTGCGGACCCTACGGGTTCGAGAACTATTTAGACATGACCGAGACACGTCTCCGGTCAATAACCAATAGCGTAACCTGGATGCTCATATTGGATCCCACATATTCTACGAAGATCTTTATCGGTAAAACCGCATAACAACATACGTTGTTCCCTTTCTCATCGGTATGTTACTTGCCCGAGATTCGATCGTCGATGTCTCAATACCTAGTTCAATCTCGTTACCGGCAAGTCTCTTTACTCATTCCGTAATACATCATTCCGCAACTAACTCATTAGTTGCAATTCTTGCAAGGCTTATAGTGATGTGTATTACCGAGTGGGCCCAGAGATACCTATCCGACGATCGGAGTGACAAATCCTAATCTCGAAATAAGCCAACTCAACAAGTACCTTCAGAGACACCTATAGAACACCTTTATAATCACCCAGTTACGTTGTGACATTTCGTAGCACACAAAGTGTTCCTCCGGTAAACGGATGTTGCATAATCTCATAGTCATAGGAACATGTATAAGTCATGAAGAAAGCAATAGCAACATACTAAACGATCAAGTGCTAAGCCAACGGAATTGGTCAACTCAATCACATCATTCTTCGAATGATGTGATTGCGTTAATCAAATGACAACTCAAGTCTATGGTTGGGAAACTTAACCATCTTTGATTAGCGAGCTAGTCAAGTAGAGGCATACTAGTGACACTATGTTTGTCTATGTATTCACATATGTATTATGTTTCCGGTTAATACAATTCTAGCATGAATAATAAACATTTATCATGAAATAATGAAATAAATAATGACTTTATTATTGCCTCTAGGGCATATTTCCTTCAGGAAGGGCCTCTTCACTCCTTTTCTCACTTTAATATATGATACACATGCTTGCGAGTTTTAGGAAAAAACTGACAAATAAACTATTCACATGCCACCCCTCCCAGCTGACATTCGCCGGATAACATTACCATTTTTTTAGTGTAACTTCCTTGGAATCTGGCTCCAATGTTTTCCATCTCCTCAAAAAAAGCGAGGCAACCATGATACAATATGTTCATTGTAGGGTAGTGAAGTGAGTCTCAGAATAATAGTGAGGCCAAGCGTCTCTTGATCCACACGCACCTGGATCCTCTACCGTCAAACATCACAGACACTGGGTGGCAGTGACGGAGATGGATCTTGTCGCACGTCACAGTCACGGGATGGTGGCGACAGCACAACTGCCTCTCTTTTTCCAGGAGAGGTCTGGCCTCCCATCTTTATTTCATCGTTGGTTGAACTGCCTCCACGCAAATGTCTCGTCAGGGACAGAATAGCGTAGGCCATAGCAGTGACTAGGATGGTGAAGGAGCATCACTCTCGATGCACATGCGCGCGCTTAGAAAATGAATCGTTCTGTTGGGTGGCTGATAATGATGTTTAGGTTCAGCCAGTGGGAGATTCTTCAAAATCGTCAGCACAACACTAGCAGATTCTATATCCAAATTCCATAAAAACAGAACTTTCTATAATTCACCATCTTTTTCCTTTCCCACCCCCCCCCCCCAAAAGCTGGAAAGATGATGAACAAATAAATTGTATACGCACAATAATATGTGGGGTGCCAACCATCCTTACTATTGATGTTCGGGCTATCGAATGTTGTTGTTGAAGGGTGGCTACATCTCTCAACCAGTTCAACGAGCATAGCATGACTTCTATCCATCGATGAAAAATTTATATATGATTTTATATTTTCTCTGGGGACTAAAATAACAACGCAAAACAAAAATGCAGTGGAAAAATTTGATTGTGGTAAACTAGCAAATAAAGACTCAGATAATACAAGATGCTCCCAGCAAAACACATAATCCATCAAATCTTTACCCAAAACTTAGACTCTTGCAACTCCTTGCAACTCCTTGTTCCATAATCCATCAAATCTTTACCCAAAACTTGAAAACTTCACAACACAAAACTTAAAGTAGAAAATCTTATGAGCTCCGTTAGCGAAAGAAAACAAAAGACCACTTCAAGGTACTGTAATGAACTCATTATTTATTTATATTGGTGCTAAACCTACTGTATTCCAACTTCTCTATGGTTTATAAACTATTTTACTAGCCATAGATTCATCAAAATAAGCAAACAACACACGAAAAACAGAATCTGTCAAAAACAGAACAGTCTGTAGTAATCTGTAGCAAGCGCAAGATCTGGAACCCAAAAAATTCTCAAATAAATTGCTGGACGTGAGTAATTTATCTATTAATCTTCTTAAAAAATAATTAACTAAATAGCACGTTCAAATAAAAATGGCAGCAGTTCTCGTGAGCGCTAAAGTTTCTGTTTTTTACAGCAAGATATCAAAACTTTCCCCAAGTCTTCCCAACGGTTCTACTTGGCACAAACACTAATTAAACACAAAAAACACAACCAAAACAGAGGCTAGGTAAATTATTTATTACTAAACAGGATCAAAAAGCAAGTAATAAAAATAAAATTGGGTTGCCTCCCAACAAGCGCTATCGTTTAACGCCCATAGCTAGGCATAAAAAGCAAGGATATATCTAAGTATTGCCATCTTTGGTAGACAATCCATAAGTGGCTCTCATAATAGATTCATAAGGTAATTTAATTTTCTTTCTAGGAAAGTGTTCCATGCCTTTCCTTAATGAAAGTTGGAATCTAATATTTCCTTCCTTCATATCAATAATTGCACCAATCGTTCTAAGGAAAGGTCTACCAAGGATAATAGGACGTGAAGGATTGCAATCTATATCAAGAACGATAAAATCTATGGGCACATAATTCCTATTTGCAACAATAAGAACATCATTAATTCTTACCATAGGTTTCTTAATAGTGGAATCCGCAAGGTGCAAGTTTAAAGTGCAATCATCAAAATAACGGAAACCTAACAAATCACAGAAAGTCTTTGGAATCGTGAAAACACTAGCACCCAAATCACATAAAGCATAGAACTCATGATCTTTAATCTTAATTTTAATAGTTGGTTCCCACTCATCATAAAGTTTTCTAGGGATAGAAACTTCCAACTCAAGTTTTTCTTCATAAGATTGCATCAAGGCATCAACGATATGTTTAGTAAACGCTTTATTTTGACTATAAGCATGAGGAGAATTTAGCACGGATTGCAACAAGGAAATACAATCAATCAAAGAGCAATTTTCATCATTAAATTCCTTGAAATCCAAAATAGTGGGCTTAGCAACATCTAGGGTTTTAATTTCTTCAATCCCACTTTTATCAAATTTAGCATTAAGATGTAAAAACTCCGAATTTTTGGAACGCCTTCTAGGTAAAGGTGGATCATATTCAGTCCCATCATTATTAAGATTCATATTGCAAAAAAAGATTTAATAGGGGACACATCAATAACTTTTATATCTTCATCTTTATTTTCATAGGAACTAGAAGAACACGCTCTTATAAAGGCATCTTTCTTAGCATGCATCCTAGCGCTTCTTTCTTTGCACTTGTTCCAAGAATCAATACTATTTTTAGGCAAAGACGAAAACCAAGCTTTAGCACGATCTCTAAGCGAAAAAGGAAATAGCTTCAATTTAACAATATGATTGTCCACATATTTCTTATTTTTCATATCACACAAGTCAACGAAGCTATTTAGATGGGTAGCGGCATCTTCACTAGATTTAGCATCGGTAAGAGGAGCAATCGGAGTGCTAATAAAATCATTGTTGTTGGTACTTGTAAAGTCACACAATTTAGTGTTATCTTGAGCCATCGTGACAAGCAAGCAATCGAACACACAAGCAAACAAAAAGCAAGCGGGAAAAAAGAGGCAAATAGAGAAAGAGAGGGAGGATAGAGAGAGAGGGCGAATAAAACGATAAGGGTGAAGTGGGGGAGAGGAAAACAAGAGGCAAATGGCAAATAATGTAATGTGGGGGATAAGGGTTGTGATGCGTACTTGGTATGTTGACTTTTGTGTAGACTCGCTAGCAACGGCGCTAGAAATTGCTCGTTGTTGGGAGTGAAATCTTGACTTGCATGAACCTCCCCGGCAATGGCACCAGAAATTCTTCTTGCTACCTCTTGAGCACTGCGTTGGATTTCCCTGAAGAGGAAAGGATGATGCAGGAAAGTAGCGTAAGTATTTCCATAAGTTTTTGAGAACCAAGGTATCAATCCAGTAGGAGGTTGCGCGCGCATCCCTAGTACCTGCACAAAACAAATAACTCCTCGCAACCAACGCGATAAGGGGTTGTCAATCCCTTCACGGTCACTTACGAGAGTGAGATCTGATAGATATGATAAGATAATATTTTTGGTATTTTTGTGATAAAGATGCAAAGTAAAATAAAAGGAATGGAAAAAAGAAAAGGGAATAACTAAGTATTGGAAGATTAATATGATGAAGATAGACCCGGGGGTCATAGGTTTCACTAGTGGCTTCTCTCAAGAGCATAAGTATTTTACGGTGGGTGAACGAATTACTGTTGAGCAATTGACAGAATTGAGCATAGTTATGAGAGTATCTAGGTATGATCATGTATATAGGCATCACCTCCGAGACAAGTAGACCGACTCCTGCCTGCATCTACTACTATTGCTCCACTCATCGACCGCTATCCAGCATGCATCTAGAGTATTAAGTTCATGAAAACAGAGTAACGCCTTAAGCAAGATGACATGATGTAGAGGGATAAATTCATGCAATATGATAAAAAAACCATCTTGTTATCCTCAATGGCAACAGTACAATATGTGCCTTGCTGCCCCTACTGTCACTGGGAAAGAACACCGCAAGATTGAACCCAAAGCTAAGCACTTCTCCCATTGCAAGCAAGATCAATCTAGTAGGCCAAACCAAACTGATAATTCGAAGAGACTTGCAAAGATAACCAATCACACATAAAAGAATTCAGAGAAGATTCAAATATTGTTCATAGATAATCTTGATCATGAACCCACAATTCATCGGTCTCAACAAACACACCGCAAAAAGAAGATTACATCGAATAGATCTCCACAAGAGAGGGGGAGAACATTGTATTGAGATCCAAAAAGAGAGAAGAAGCAATCTAGCTAATAACTATGGACCCGTAGGTCTGAGGTAAACTACTCACACTTCATCGGAGAGGATATGGTGTTCATGTAGAAGCCCTCCGTGATGGATGCCCCCTCCGGCGGAACTCCGGAACAGGCCCCAAGACAGGATCTCGTGGATATAGGAAGTTACGGTGGTAGAATTAGAGTTTTGGCTCCGTATCTGATCGTTTGGGGGTACGTAGGTACATATAGGAGGAAGGAGTACGTCGCTGGAGCAACAGGGGGCCCACAAGGGTGGAGGGCGCGCCTGCGGGGAGGGGGGGTAGGCGCGCCCCCTACCTCGTGGCCTCCTCTTTTGTGTCTTGACGTAGGGTCCAAGTCTGTTGGGTCTTGTTCATTGAGAAAATCACGTTACCGAAGGTTTCATTCCATTTGGACTCCGTTTGATATTCCTTTTCTTCAAAACCCTAAAACAGGCAAAAAACAGCAATTCTGGGCGGGGCCTCCGGTTAATAGGTTAGTCCCAAAAATAATATAAAAGTGGATAATAAAGCCCAATAATGTCCAAAACAGTAGATAATATAGCATGGATCAATCAAAAATTATAGATACGTTGGAGAAGTATCAAAGCTCAAAGCCTACGGCAAGGGCTGGCTAGACGAGCTCCAGTCTGTGTTGTGGTCCATCTGCACCACGCGACCAAGCCGACCGGTGAAACTCGATTCTTCCTCGTCTACGAAGCTGAAGCGGTTCTCCCAAATGAGGTGAGGCATCACTCCGCGCGGGTCCTGGCGTATGAAGAGGCACGCCAGGACGCCACGTGGGCGATGGGCCTCGTGCTGGGGGACGAACGCCGATGTCAAGCCTCGCTCCGGGCAGCAAGGTACCAGCAGGCGTTACGGCGGTACCACTGCCGCAGCATCCGCCCCAGGATGCTTGAAGTGGGTGATCTCTTCTTGAGGTGGGTGCTCTCCAGGGAAGGGCTGCACAAGTTCTCTCCCATGTGGGAGGGCCCGTTTAGTATTGCCCGCGTCTCCAGGCCCGGCGCCGCGCGCCTGGAGACGCAGGACGGGATCCCCATCCAGAACGCTTGGAACATCCAGCACTTCCGGAAGTTCTACCCATGAAGCAAGGCCCAGTACCTGTGAAGTTATCTGCTCGTGACACTCTCACATAATAATGAGTGGGGTTGTACACGCCCTGGAGTCTCCGGAGAGCCGCCCTCGGGCCTCGGGGGCTCCGTCCCACGTTTAGTGGCAGCACTTAGCTCCGCGCTGGTGAGAAGACTAGACTAGGTGCTAGACACGACTGTTCATTTGCTTGCTTTCTAGAGTTGGTTCGTATAGCCTTTTAATGGAATTTGGAGTTCTAACGTTTCTTGACAGACAAGTTGGATTTTTCTCCCTTGCTCCGTTCGCTTCTTTATCTTGGATCAGGAAGAACGGCAGTTGACCGTCGCTCTTCTTCGTGTGCCTCGCCGGAGACTAGGCAGGTGTGTGCGTGCATCGGGCTCGCCCATGTCGCGGACACACCTCGCCAGAGCCCTGTTGCTCTAGAGCTTTGGCTTTCTTGATTCTTCGCGAGGTGCACTCGAACGAGCTCGTGATTTACGCACCCCCCTCAAAGTCCATGCCCCCTGCGTACCGTGACGCGGTGCATTGAGCCACGATTAGCCCATGCCTGAGGGCTCACGCAATGAGGAACAAGGCACCCGACAGATTTTTAACAAATCCTGCAGCTTTATGATTCCTCCCAAGGCCATCGCCTCCTGACTCAGTAGCAAGGAGGCCTCACCAGATAATGAGGCGCGCGCTCTCGCAAGGAAGGAAACTACTGCGGGTGCATCAAGCTAAGTTATCCTATCATACCCGTTTGGAACATGAACACCACAGCATAATATCAGAACAATAAACATAGCATAGTAGCATAATTACCATGGTTCATTACACACCCCAGCAGGGCTCTCTTCTTTTTTGAAATGCGGGAAGAAAGGAAAGGTTAAACAAAAGTGGCCCGCACAACCGCAGCAGCTCACGAGGCATGGCTCAGAGGGCCTCCCGGGCTCAGCGCGAGCCTTCCTCCCGCTTCACCAAAGCGTGGTAATGGGATGACCCGCCACCATCCTCGAAGCGAGCCCGGCGACATGGCGGCTGGTCGTAGCCGCCGCCGCTGGTGCTCTCGCTAGAGGAGGAGCCGCCGCTGGACGAGCCATCGCCATCGCCAAGGGAAAGCTTGCCCTCAGCGTCGTCATGGCCATCGTAGGCCAAGCTCATCATCGTCGCCACTGCCTTCAGGGCAGGACCCTACGCGAAGACTATCTTTCCCAAAAACCCTCACGTAGAGGGTCACGATGTCGTCATACTTGAAGTGGAGGGTGCACCTCCTCGTCAGGCCACGCGTGCGGGAGAACGCCTGCCAGCCGCGGGCCAGGGACACATTGCCCGCGGCGGAGACCTCCACCGCGGCCCACGAGGCCTTGCTGCAGCAACCATCGGCCTGCAGCCAGAGGCCGTCAAGACCCATGGCCGGCAGCTCACTGGCAAAGGAGCACAGAAGCTGAAGCTAGGTGCTGGCCGGCCTCTCCGAGCATAGGACGAACTCCGGGAGCACCTCCGCCAACTGGAAACACGGCCAGGGAGGCCGGGCAACCAGAGCGTCCCTCCCTTGTCACAGGGGCTGCCTTGCCCGGGCGGCTCCCGCCACAAGAAGGAACACTGCCGCGGCCACCAAGGGCGATGTTGGTCCCCGAAGGAGTGCGCCCACGCCCCCGAGGAGCCATCGCAGGGGTCGCGACATGCTTATGGGGGCAGCCCCGCCCTCTCTTGGGTGGCGGCGAGCCAGGTCCCTCCTTGTGAGCCTTCCCCTTGTCGGCGGCGGAGAACCTCTTTGTCGGCTCCATGAGTACCACGGCAAGAAGGAGCGGATGGCGAGAAAAAGGAAGAGGGAGCGAGCGACGGGAAGAAGGAGATGAGCAAAGGGGGCTCCGCCCCTTCCCTCATTTATAGCCGAAAGGAGGCCAACCGCCGGCCTCCACGATCGCACGCAATGACGGTTTTCTCTGCATGTAGCAGGGTCTCGTCAAGCCGAACGGTTGTCGAGGCAGTGCGTGGGGAAGCGAAGACGCCCATGTCCCATCAATCGCCATGTATCGACCAAGGCCGCAGGCGGTTAGGGCCCGCGACACTCCGCACTTGCCCTTTGTCTTCGCCTTGAAGCCATGTTTGAGTGCGCCTTGGGCCCAGGGGCTACTGTCGGTGTCCTGGGAATGGGCATAATCAGACTTGCCTTCCTGCGGCCCACGGCGTGGCTCCGTCAACGGCCCAGCTTTTGCAACAACAACCCAAGACCCTTGCGAGGGGCCAGGCCTCATGAGGCGGACGACACTAAGGCCTCCCTGTGGGGCGGCCTCACTAGGCTGGCTCCCGAGGAGCGTAGACATCTATGCAAAGTGCACCTCGTGAGGTTCATATGACATGAGCCATGACGACCAAGGCCAGGCGGGCGCCAGCGGGCGCAATGTACCGGTTTCCTCTTTGGTGCTAAGGAGGCAAGCGCAGGCGCGGGGTCCCGAGGAATCAAGCAAAGTTTTCCATATTGGTGCAACGAGACCAAGACCGTCAGCACGGTAGGACGGAGGTCATCGCGGAGCCCACCGTGGCGTCACTACCAGAGGCTTTTGCGGGCGAAGACTACTTTTGTCAGTATATCTTGTACCAGTTGTATCCCTTCAAATTTGCCCTGGGATCCCTTCCCGCCTATATTTGGGAAGAGGACCAAGGCCATTATAAATACGACTTAGCCGCCACCATAGAGCAGAGAGGTCCATTCCACCCTGACCATCTCACCAGCTCGTCGAGCTCAAGAACACCTCACATCATAAGGATGTTCCACCACTGTAATAGTTCATCCTGAGCCCCTCGAGGAAATCCACCACAAAGCTGGAGTAGGGTATTACATCGCAAGGTGGCCTGATACGTCTCCAACGTATCTACTTTTCCAAACACTTTTGCCCTTGTTTTGGACTCTACCTTGTATGATTTGAATGGAACTAACCCGGACTGACGTTGTTTTCAGCAGAATTGCCATGATGTTGTTTTATGTGTAGAAAACAAAAGTTCTCGGAATGACCTGAAACTCCACGGGATATCTTACAATAAATAATAAAAAATCCTTGCCAAAGATGAAGACCAGGGGGCCCACACCCTTCTCACGAGGGTGGGGGGCGCCCCCCCCTAGGGCGCAATCCCTCCCTCGTGGGCCCCCTGGAAGCCCCCCGACTCCAACTCCAACTCTATATAACTGCTTTCGGGGAGAAAAAAATAGGAGAGAAGAAATCATCGCGTTTTATGATACGGAGCCGCCGCCAAGCCCTCAAACCTCTCGGGAGGGCTGATCTGGAGTCCGTTCGGGGCTCCAGAGAGGGGGATTCGTCGCCGTCATCATCATCAATCATCCTCCATCACCAATTTCATGATGCTTACCGCCGTGCGTGAGTAATTCCATCGTAGGCTTGCTGGACGGTGATGGGTTGGATGAGATTCACCATGTAATCGAGTTAGTTTTGTTAGGGTTTGATCCCTAGTATCCACTATGTTCTGAGATTGATGTTGCTATGACTTTGCTATGCTTAATGCTTGTCACTAGGGCCCGAGTGCCATGATTTCAGATCTGAACGTATTATGTTTTCATCAATATATGAGAGTTCTAGATCCTATCTTGCATGTCTATAGTCACCTATTATGTGTTATGATCCGTTAACCCCGAAGTGACAATAATCGGGATACTTACCGGTGATGACCATAGTTTGAGGAGTTCATGTATTCACTATGTGCTAATGCTTTGTTCCGGTTCTCTATTAAAAGGAGGCCTTAATATCCCTTAGTTTCCATTAGAACCCCGCTGCCACGGGAGGGTAGGACAAAAGATGTCATGCAAATTCTTTTCCATAAGCACGTATGACTATATTCGGAATACATGCCTACATTACATTGACGAATTGGAGCTAGTTCTGTGTCACCCAATGTTATGACTGTTACATGATGAACCGCATCCGCCATAATTATCCATCATTGATTCAATGCCTACGAGCTTTCCATATACTGGTTTACGCTTATTTACTTTCCCGTTGCTATTGTTACAATCACTACAAAATACCAAAAACATTACTTTGCTTTCATCACTCTTTTGTTACCGTTACCATCACTATCAGATTACTTTGCTACTAAACACTTTGCTGCAGATACTAAGTTTCCAGGTGTGGTTGAATTGACAACTCAGCTGCTAATACTTGAGAATATTCTTTGGCTCCCCTTGTGCCGAATCAATAAATTTGGGTTGAATACTCTACCCTCGAAAGGTGTTGCGATCCCCTATACTTGTGGGTTATCAAGACTAATTTCTGGCGCCGTTGCCGGGGAGCATAGCTCTATTCTTTGAGTCACTTGGGATTTATATCTGTTGGACACTATGAAGAACTTGAAAGATCCAAAAACTAAGATCTAACTTGAGAGATCCAAAGCGAGGGGAGGTAAGGAACTGCCATCTAGCTCTGCACTTGATTCACCTTCTGTTATGAGTAAGCTTGCGACATCTACACCCGCTTCTGCTATTTGTTCTGATATGTCGCATGTTATTGATGATGCTACTTCTGCTATGCATGGTACTTATGATGAAACTACCTCTATGCCTGATACCACTATGCCACTTAGTGAATTTCTAGAGGAACGACTTGCTAGGGCTAGAGAGATTTAAAATATTGAATCTGATTATGAAGATGAAAGTGATGATGAAGAATCACTTGTTATTCTTGAGGGTTATTTACTTGATCAAGATGTTTCTTTAGCTATTTTAGCCTGCAAAGACAGATATGAACTCAAAAGTTTATTGACTACATGGAATAAGAAATTTCCAAATGCTAGGATGGGACCTGACCCTGCTTTTGCTACTTCACCTATATGTGTTGCTGATAAGGATTATGAATTCTATGTTGATCCTGATATAATTACTTTGGTTGAATTTGATCCTTTTCATGGTTGTGAATCTGGAACTGTTGTAGCACATCTTACTAAATTAAATGATATAGCCACCCTGTTCACTAATGATGAGAGATCTCGCTACTTGTATATCCTTAAAATATTTCCGTTCTCATTAAAGGGTGATGCTAAGATATGGTTTAATTCTCTTGATCCTGGTTGTGTGCGTAGTCCCGAGGATATGATTTATTACTTCTCTGCTAAATATTTCCCTGCTCATAAGAAACAAGCTGCTTTAAAGGAAATATACAACTTTGTGCAAATTAAAGAAGAGGATCTCCCACAAGCTTGGGGGAGGCTTCTCAAGTTACTTAATGCTTTGCCTGATCATCCTCTTAAGAAAAATGAAATACTTGCTATCTTTTATAATGGACTAATCGATGCTTCCAGAGATTACCTGGATAGTTGTGTTGGTTCTATTTTCAGGGAAAGAACAACAGATGAAGCTAAAATCTTATTGAATAATATGTTGACAATTGAAAATAATTGGGCACCTCCTGAGCCAACTCCTGAGGCAGCTCCTACTCCAATTAATGATCATATTCCTAAACCAACTCCGAAGAAGAGAGGTGTTCTATTTCTCAGTCCTGAAGATATGCAAGAGGCAAACAAATCTATGAAAGAAAAAGGTATTAAAGCTGAAATGTTAAGAATTTACCTCCTATTGAAGAAATACGTGGTCTCAATTTACCGCCTAATGGAGAAATATATGATCTTAATCCTTTATTTATTAAAGAACCTCCATACCTCGATAACCCGACACAGGTAGTAAAGGTAAATTCTCTCTATAGATATGATAAAGCTGAAATCCCTCCTACTAAAATTGCTAGTCAATGCTTGGATGAGTTTGATAATTTTATGTTTAAGCAAGAAGACTTCAATGCTTATTTTGGTAGACAATTAAAACAAGATGTTGATATGATTAAATACTTGGGTCATTATATGGCTAATATTAGAGGTGAACTTAAACTTGTTAGCAAACATGCTTCTATGGTTACCACTCAAGTAGAACAAGTACTTAAATCTCAAAAATAATTGCTCAATGAGATGAATAGTAAGAAAAATGATTATGCTGTTAAAATGGCCACTAGAACTGGTAGAATGACTCAGGAACCTTTGTATCCTGAAGGCCACCCTAAGAGAATTGAGCAAGATTCTGAGAGAAATAAAATTAATGCACCTAGTTCTTCTAAAAAGAAGAAAAAGAAAAATGGTAGAACTATGCAAACTTCCAGTGAACCTATTGCTGAATCACCTTATAATCCAAATAATATCTCTATTTCTGATGCTGAAACACAATCTGGTAATGAACATGAACCTAATGAAAATGCTAATGACGATGTTCATATTAATGCTCAACCTAGTAATGATAATGATGTAGAAATTGAACCTGCTACTGATCTTGATAACCCACAATCAAAGGATCATCGTTATGATAAGAAAGACTTTGTTGCTAGGAAACATGGTAAAGAAAGAGAACCTTGGGTCCAGAAACCCATGCCTTTTCCTCGCAAACCATCCAAGAAAAAGGATGATGAGGATTTTGAGCACTTTGCTGAAATGATTAGACCTATATTTTTGCGTATGCGATTGACTGATATACTCAAAACAAATCCTTATGCTAAGTACATGAAAGATATTATTACAAATAAAAGAAAGATATCAGAAGCTGAAATTTCCACCATGCTTGCTAATTATACTTTTAAGGGTGGAATACCAAAGAAACTTGGAGATCCAGGAGTACCTACTATACCATGCTCCATTAAAAGAAACTATGTTAAAATTGCTTTATGTGATCTTGGAGCCAATGTTAGTGTTATGCCTCTTTTTTATATCGTAGACTTGATTTGAATAAGTTGACACAAATGGCTGATAAATCAACTGCTATACCTGTCAGTATTTGTGAGGATGTGCCTGTTGTGGTTGCAAACGTTACTATTTTAACGGACTTTGTTATTCTTGATATTCCCGAGGACGATTGTATGTCTATTATTCTTGGAAGACCTTTTCTTAATACTGCAGGGGCTGTTATTGATTGCAACAAGGGCAATGTCACTTTTCATGTTAATGGTAATGAGCATACGGTACACTTTCCGAGGAAACAACCTCAAGTTCATAGTATCAATTCTATCGGAAAAATTCCATCGATTATATTTGAAGGTTTTGAATTTCCTCTCCCTACTGTCAAGAAGAAATATAATATACTTATTATTGGGGATGTGCATATCCCTGTTGATGTAACCTAGTGTTATTCAAAATTTCTCTGGTTTCATGTTAATCGGAATGGGTTTGTTAACAAGACTTGATCAACCTTGTTAGTGGATTCCTTTTGACGAGCATGAGATGGATGAAACTAGAAGCACAACCCTCTGTACCCTTTCTATACTTTCTGTTATTTAGTTGAAATAAAACAAAATAAATAATTTTTTGTCTGTTATCTGATTATCCATGCAATATAAAAATACCTCGAAAATAAAAGTTCTGCAAATGCCTTGAAAACTAAATATGATTTTTATAGAATATTTGAGGATTTATGGAACAAAGAACGCACCAGGGGGGCCAACCACCTTGCCACCAGGGTGGAGGGCGTGCCCACCCCCCTAGGGCGCGCCCCCCTGCCTCATGGGCCCACGGTGGCCCTCCTCCACTTATTCTTCCAGCAACACACTTCATCTTCCTCCCCCAAACACGAAAAACCAACTCAAACCTGAGTCCAATCTCGTTTTGCTGTCCATATTACTCTCCCTGCTCCTGCTTTCTTTGATTATTAGGCAAGAGGAGGATATACTATTACCAGAGAGGAGGCAGATGGGTATGAGAGGAGAGCGGAGGCCGCTCGTCGCCACGCTGCAGCTCAGGAGGCGATAGCCGCTGCATCTCAGTATGCCCCCAACTATTATTATGGATATCAGCCAGGTCAGCCGTGGCCATAGACCAACTTAGGCCAAAATCCTAAGCTTGGGGGAGTATGTATTTCTCACCGACATTACATTTATGTTCACGCACACTCATTGCCAGATGTTGGTGCTCATACTTTTTCATTGTATCATCCATGCTAGTTTATTTTCTTTTATGCTTTCTTCTTATGTGTTAGATGAACCTTAAGCAAAAACCAAAAAAAATAGTTGTAGCTTTTAATTAATTTACTTTCCATGCTGTAGTAGTAATTAAAAATAAAACCCAAAAATATTTCCTATTCTTCTTTTGCTTGTTGGGAGCTTTCTCGTGTAAATAGTTTTATTACTTTTCTTTGGGGGTCAGTAGGAGAAGACCTTGATTAAATTATTGAAGTGGCTCTTATATGCATTATTGTTTATCTGACAAAAGAGCCCATATTGCCTTGTCTTCTCCTGTTTATTGAATGCTCGCAGATTCCAGCTTAGTCCAATGCACGTGCACTCTTATTATTATTCACATCGTTCAGTCATGCAAGTGAAAGGCAATTATGATGATATATGATGGAGTGACTGAGATGAGAAAAGCTGGTATGAACTCGACCTTTTTTGTATTTGTAAATATGATGAGTTCATCGTTCTTGATTCAGCTTTTTATGAATAAACATGTTTGCAATGACAATTAGAGATCATAGTGCTTGTGCCATGCTTGATTAGCTATGAGTTATAATGATTTACCTTGCGTGCCAACATGCTATTAAAATGGTTATGATGTGGTATGATAGGGTGGTATCCTCCTCTGAATGATTTAAGTTACTTGACTTGGCACATGTTCACGCATGTAGTTGAAATAAATCAACATAGCCTTCACAATATTTATGTACATGGTGGATTATATCCTACTCATGCTTGCATCCAATGTACTAATTTTAATGCATGTACATGGCTGTTGTCGCTCTCTAGTTGGTCGCTTCCCAGTCTTTTGCTAGCCTTCACCTGCACTAAGCGGGAATACTGCTTGTGCATCCAAACTCCTTAAACCCCAAAGTTATCCCACATGAGTCCACTATACCTTCCTATATGCGGTATCTACCTGCCGTTCCAAGTAAATTTGTATGTGCCAAACTCTAAACCTTCAAATAATCATCCTGTTTTGTATGCTCGAATAGCTCATGTATCAACTAGGGCTGTCTGTATCTTCCATGTTAGGCGGGTTATTCTCAAGAGCAGTGGACTCCGCTCCTCACTCACGAGATAAAGGGCTGGTCACCGGGATGCCTAGTTCCATGCTTTATGCAAACTAAATCAAAATAATTGCAAACAAAACTCCCCCTGGGACCTGATGTATGTTGGAGGCACTCGTTGTGTCAAGCAAGCCATGGATTGATGTTTGTTGGTGGAGGGGGAGTATAAACTTTACCATTCTGTTTGGGAACCGCCTATAATGTGTGTAGCATGGAAGATATCACCATCTCTTGGTTGTTATGTTGACAATGAAAGTATTACCGGTCAAAATATTATTTACCTCTATTTCAAAACCAAGCTCTGGCACTTCTACAAATCCCTCCTTCCCTCTGCGAACGGCCTATCTATTTACTTTTATGTTGAGTCATCACCGTCTTATTAAAAAACACTAGCTGGAGAGCGCAGCTGTCATTTGCATTCATTACTGTTAATTTATATTGGGTGTGACTCTGATTGGATCTCTTTTACCATGAATTACAATGTCTAGTCAGTCCTTAATCTTTAAAGGTGCTCTGCATTTATGTTTTGCGGTCTCAGAAAGGGCTAGCGAGATACCATCTTGTTATATCATATTGTGATTGTTTTGAGTAAGTGTTGTCATTCGAGATTTATTATTATGGCTTGCTAGTTGATTATGTTATTGATATGAGTAATCATGAGACCTGAGAATTATTGCAAATGTGGTTAGTTATAATCTTTGCTGAAAACTTGAATGCTAGCTTGACATATTTACAACAACAAGAGCAAACAGAGTTTGTAAAAGTTTTTCTTTATTTCTTTCAGTTTGTCAACTGAATTGCTTGAGGACAAGCAAGGGTTTAAGCTTGGGCGAGTTGATACGTCTCCAACGTATCTACTTTTCCAAACACTTTTTCTCTTGTTTTGGACTCTAACTTGTATGATTTGAATGGAACTAACCCGGACTGACGCTGTTTTCAGCAGAATTGTCATGATGATGTTTTATGTGCAGAAAACAAAAGTTCTCGGAATGACATGAAACTCCACGGGATATCTTACAATAAATAATAAAAAATCCTCGCCAAAGATGAAGACCAGGGGGCCCACAACCTTCTCACGAGGGTGGGGGGCGCGCCCCCCTATCTCATGGGCCCCCTGGAAGTCCCCCGACACCAACTCCGACTCTATATAACTGCTTTCAGGGAGAAAAAATAGGAGAGAAGAAATCATCGCGTTTTACGATACGGAGCCGCCGCCAAGCCCTAAAACCTCTCGGTAGCGCTGATCTGGAGTCCGTTCGGGGCTCCGGAGAGGGGGATTCGTCGCCGTCGTCATCATCAACCATCCTCCATCACCAATTTCATGATGCTCACCGCCGTGCGTGAGTAATTCCATCGTAGGCTTGCTGGACGGTGATGGGTTGGATGAGATTCACCATGTAATCGAGTTAGTTTTGTTAGGGTTTGATCCGTAGTATCCACTATGTTTTGAGATTGATGTTTCTATGACTTTTCTATGCTTAATGCTTGTCAGTAGGGACCGAGTGCCATGATTTCAGATCTGAACCTATTATGTTTTCATCAGTATATGAGAGTTCTAGATCCTATCTTGCAAGTCTATAGTCACCTATTATGTGTTATGATCCGTTAACCCCGAAGTGACAATAATCGGGATACTTACCGGTGATGACCGTAGTTTGAGGAGTTCATGTATTCACTATGTGCTAATGCTTTGTTCCGGTTCTCAATTAAAAGGAGGCCTTAGTATCCCTTAGTTTCCATTAGGACCCCGCTGCCACGGGAGGGTAGGACAAAAGATGCCATGCAAGTTCTTTTCCATAATCACGTATGACTATATTCGGAATACATGCCTACATTACATTGACGAATTGGAGCTAGTTCTGTGTCACCCTATGTTATGACTGTTACATGATGAACCGCAGCCGGCATAATTATCCATCATTTATCCAATGCTTACGAGCTTTCCATATACTGGTTTACGCTTATTTACTTTCTCGTTGCTATTGTTACAATCACTACAAAATACCAAAAACATTACTTTGCTTTCATCACTCTTTTGTTACCGTTACCATCACTATCAGATTACTTTGCTACTAAACACTTTGCTGCAGATACTAAGTTTGCAGGTGTGGTTGAATCGACAACTCAGGTGCTAATACTTGAGAATATTCTTTGGCTCCACTTGTGTCGAATCAATAAATTTGGGTTGAATACTCTACCCTCGAAAGCTGTTGCGATCCCCTATACTTGTGGGTTATCATGGCTCGGACCAGGATAAACTGATGTGTCTCTTGTCCCTTGGGTTCGTCGAGCTAGGCCGTGGAATCATCGAGCGGGCAGACTGTGGAGAGAGAGTTCTTCGCACGCAGCCCGGAGTTCGAACCTCTCAAGGGTCTGCGGAACCCTGAAGCCGACAGGGTGTGTGTCCAAACTTTCGTCAAACATTCCATAAATTTTACCACATCATCTTGGTGGCATGACGTTACATCAAGCAAGGTTTCAGTGTTTTTGATCTTTTATAAAAAATTTGGAATTTAAATGCCATAGCACTCCATGCTTAATTGTGTCGTAGCCGTTAGACCAATATGTTTGAAAATTCCTTCCAATTTACTGCACACGGAATTAAATCGCACACAAGTACACAAAATATGACTTTTCAACCCGTTATGGTTAGTTGTTGCATGTACATGTAGTTCAAATTTCAATTACAGTCATTAAATGGCTAGAAAATCACTTAGATATCTTAAAAGGTCAAATGACCCCTGAAATTTTCCAAAATTTGACATGAAGTTGTATTAGTACTACAAATTTTCTCGTACATTTAAAACACCATCTGTTGCCACTTTATTCCAAATTCATCTTTCGCAGCTAATAAAAAATATCCACAACATCACACACAATTTTGTTTTGGAACCATTTGCCATGAAAATTTCTGAGTCTATTTAAGTCTTCCTCCTTAAGCTTCGTCGGCTCCTCTGCTCTAGTGCCGGCAACCCCCGAATCCATGAATCCTGATCCCCATTCCCGCACCCCCTTCTTGCAAAGATGACGCCATGGAAACGCTTCGTGAAGGCTCGTACGATGGCCGCGTGCTCCCTGAGCGCCGCCACCTGTGCCGAGAGCAACGCCGCCTATGCCGAGAGTGCCGCCGCATCCGCATTGAGCGTGGCCGCATCCGCCGAGAGGGCTTATGTGGCAGCCGAAAAGGCAGCTGCGGCAGCCGAGACGACTGCAGCTGCTGCTTCGACGGCAGCTGCAAACGCCGAGAGCGCTCGAGCTGCCGTCCGTGCCGCCGATGTCGCCTTGGCCTGGGTCGATGCAATCCACTCCAAGATCGAGGACGCACACGCCAAGATATTCTGGGCCACCTGGCAATCCAGCAAGCAACCCATGTACGAAAAGGCGGCAGTGGACATGGAGCACCTGCTTCCTCATGAGATCGCCGAGCGGGAGCTCAAGATGCAGGAGGCGGCGGAGATCGAGGAGCGCCAGGAGGAGGAGTTGCGTGTGGCAGAGGTCGAGGTAGAGAAGAGTCTTTCCGTAGGGGAATAAGCTGTGGAGTACCAACACGAGCTTTGGCGCAGCCACTACTACGAGTACTACAACCTTGACGACGGCGCCGAGGACGCGGTTGACTTCAGCAGGGGGGACGCGGAGTCCACCAACGGCGGCATTTTGCCAGGACAAGTCATCGACGTCTCATCTCACACCAGCGATGCATAGGCCAGGGCGGAGGCGGATTTGTTAATTATGCGTACTTAGGCTTTATTTTTAATGCTGGACTTTTGTTAGAGCAATGTTTAGGTCAACTAGCTCTGTTCAATTACTAAAATTGCTCGATTCAGTAAGTGTGGTTTGTGTGATGTACGCTCTTTTGTGTGCCAAATTAGCAAGCGGTGTTAAATTATGCAATGACATACCCGGGGAAATTTCCACCAAAATTTGAATTATCAAACTCATCCCATGCGGGTAAAGCAGAAGAATCGTTTGCGATGCACACAATCGTTCAAAGTGAATGGTGTCCGACGGCACCATGTGCAAAGTTTCCTTCCACATTTCCAAACTTTTGGCCTACCACCAAAATATCTACCCCCACCCCCCCCCCCCCTCCCCCCCCCCCTTTCTCCTCGACCACAAGTTACATTTCCCCTGTTTCTTCCTTCCTTCCTTCCTTCCTAAGCTATAGCTGCTTCCTCGCTTGCTTCCTCGCTCTCACCGTCTCGCATTCTACTGCCGGGGTCGCCATGGTCTTTTTCAATGACCTCTCCAACGGTTCCTCCTCTGATGAAGACTCCTTCACCACCCAGGTATGCCTCCTCCGACGAAGACTCCTTCACCATCCGAATGAAGGATTTTAACCTGGCGGTCGATTTGAGTCATTTCTTCCTCTTGTAGCTCCCTAGGGGCATCAGTTGCAACAAATGGAGCAGGGTGGCTGAAGATCTGTCTGCTCGTTGTCACCATGAATCTCCAATCGTGAAGCTAGTTGCGTTTGAATCTTTGGACAGTGGGAGGAAGTTTCTGGCATGTGCAAAGAAGGTGAGACCCTCTTTCATTGTTACAAATCATTTGTTAGATGTGATACAGACACTATCACGGTCCCAACCCATTCATACGACACCTTCAACCAAACGCACCTAAGACAGTGTTACAGTTTGTACCTAGTATCTAAAAATGTTGCCATCTCAATAGTGGTGCCATTAGAAAATTATTTGGCACCGCTTCAACAGTTTGTGCAGCCAACTTTGGTCCACACATCCGAGCAGCCAACCAGTAAAATGCTAAAACTTTATGGCACGAAGGTTGTCCTAACAGCGACGCCTTCAACAAGGAAATGGTGCATGAACATCATCACCGCTGGATTAAACCACATAGGCTAGATCGTGAGTTTTCACCCAGAAGACAAGGACCGGCTAAGCTCCAAACAGTGCCTTCAACAAGGGAGCGGAACCGCCACTGCCAGGTACAACCAATGAAGGCTAGACCTAGGGTTTTCACCCCGGAACCTAGGACATGGTATTCAAATAGAACCACCATAGACGAAGTCCCTGTTTTGTCACCACCAACTTGCCATGGAAGAAGTCCCGATGCAATGTCTCGATCAGCACTGAAATTTCGGATCAAAGTGAACACCACACAGACAACGCCGACTCTGCTAGCACCAATTCCGATGTCAGGGCACACCCCAACCAACACCGGAGAACGACGAATATCTTCGCTGTCCGTCATGAGGATGGGAGGCACGGGGTTGCCTGGCACGTGAAGCCCAATGGCCAAGTCACGTGCACCACCATCGAGAATCCACCACTTCCCTCTCCAACGGATGCACCACCGCATATACCAAGCCGACGAATGACCACCAGAAAGAGGCCCCGGTCACATTAGTCACACGGGGATGCCGTGAAAGAGCTGGCCATCACCGAAACAAGCTAGCCGAGATCTGCTTGATCAGCACCCGACCAAGACACGGCGTGAATCGCTGCCCAGACGCCCACAAAGGAGGCACGTCTCCTGAAAGCCGCCTGGTGAAGCAGAACTGAGATTCGGCCATCCACCGCCTCAAGCACCTTCGAGGCATCGCAGCCGAGTGCCAGATCATGTCGATCCACGCCAGCACCAGCTGCCTGCAAGCTACCACATGCTAGATCCTGCCAGATCCAACATGTCCGTGACGCAAACCTTCAGATCTTGCCCTTGACCAGCGCCGCACAACACCACCACCAGTACAGATCATCGGAGGACACGACCGGTGGCGCACATGGATGGTCATGTTGACGCTGCAGCACCCACAGGACACGAGATCTAGGCACAAGCGTCCCGTTTTGGCGGCAGAAGGAGGCTAGCCAACCGCGGGGAGGGAAGGAGAAAGTCAGAAGGGAAGAGCCCCGCCGCCGCCGTCAGCTCCGACGGCCTCCTCCGGCGGCGGCGCGGGGAGGGAAGCGATTTAAGGTACCCTAGGGCCTGCGGCGGGGGTGGCCTCCGGAGTCGCCCTAGGAGCGACCCGGGAGGCATTTTTCTTCCGTGAGCCTCCCCTCTTTTTCTTTTCCTAGTTGCCTTTTAGAATAAGATATACCTAACGATATTAAATAGATATTTAGATATAACAGTCCCAATGCACTATATCTTAGTGTTGTATCATAAAAACCTCGTTTAATGTCTTTTTTTGATAGTAATAAAGCAGTAAGATGACCTGGTTTGGTGCTAAGATCTATATCTAGATTATGATATGGTTGCTCTCTCTTTACTCATTAACTATGATGCCACATAATACTTTTACCTATGAGACCATGCTAAGATGCAAGCATTGGGAGTTCCCTGATGCTACACCCATGGTTGCTTCACCGCATGGCTAGTACGGCACGTCTCCTTGTCTAGCCTACTAGTATATGTTGCTTTAATCCTTGTAACTTGTGCAGTAACCATGAGGTGACAAAATTTTCCCTCTGGTAACCAAATCCCTAGGCAGAACTTGGTTTCACTCTCGATGCATGGCCCAAGTGATTCAAAACATCACAAGAACGAAAGAAGAGGTTCGCAAAAAAAAACTAATGAAGAGTTTTTCTTAAAAGAAGGTTAACAACCGGCCTATGCATCATTCTGATGCACACATGTGTCTTAATTAAGTACGCATAATTCATCCGTTAAAATGAAAAGGTAAAAAAAACATGACACAACTGGTAGGATAACATGACAAAAACACACCCACCTCCAGCTCCTTCTCTCACGACCCCCTTCTCTCACGACCCCCTCCTCTCGCGACCCCGCGTCGCCTCCCCCGGCGGCGGCGGGGGAACCCTAGCCGCGCCGCCGTGGCCCCCTCCCCACCTCGTCCCACCTTCTTTCCGCCGCCTGAGGCAGCTGCCGGGCAACCCCGGGGCGCCAAGGATGGTGGCGGCAGGGCCTCGGTTGCCCTGCTTCTGCGTGGGAACCCCGGATCTGGAGTGGCGGCTCCATTGGCAAGGCACAGCTGGCTAGCACCCTTGCGGGCGGTGGATCTGGTGTCCTGGCCGCACGGGCGGGATCCGATGGTCGCTGGTGGCCGACGGCGGCTTCTGCGGCGGCCGTTGCGTGCGGTCTGGCGCCTCCCCTCCTCCCATGTTCGGTGTGCGGGCCAGCCTGGTCGGGCCGCGCTTTCTCTTGGTTGCTGGTTCTGTACAGGAGGCGGTGCTTGTCCTACCTTGTAATATCCTCGAGAATAATTAATAAAATGGCCGTATGCAGCTCCTAGATGCAGAGGCCGGGGATCATCCTCTTTTTCCAAAAAACACGACAAAAACACATAACGTGTATTGAGCCAGCGAAACCGACTGAATGAATAATGTGCTGCCGTCTCCGAAAGGCCATACACTCTTGAGCTTCCGCATGCTGCAATAAAGACCATTTGTGGATCCATCTGAAAGTAACATTCAAAATGTTTGTAAGAACTGTGCCGCTAAAAACTCAATCGTTCCGGCAATTTTAAATTGCCCATAATAAGGCACACACTCTCAGACAGTTATGTCCTTTAAATTAGGTGTGAATTCGCGCCAGCATTAGAGCATCCCTAGCAGCTCCCGTATAACTCCGGTGAAGTGCGTTTTTTTGGCCATTTTACAGTTTGACCAAAAAATGGCCTGAGCAGGCCCGCTAAAAAGAGCCCGGCCCGTAAATAGTTTATGGGAGGCCGGTAAACCGCCCGTGATTCTGGTATATATGACGGCTCCGGGGCGATTTAGGGCTCGCGTCCTATTTCTTCCCCATTCACCTCTCCACGAAACCTCTCCTCCGGCGAGAAATCCCTAGAACTCCAGCTGCGATTTGCGGCGCCGTCCCCCACCCTAACTTGCTGGAGATGTCGATGGTTGCTGGCAGTCGGGGTAGCTAAGGGGGGGGGGGGCGATGGACATGGCGGGAATGGCGGGCTCGGCGGCGACCCGCCCCGCTAGCGCTGGCATGATGCGGAGGTCGGGAGCTCATCCCTCCGCCCGCTGATGGACGAACGGCGGAGGCAGCAGGCGCGCGGCTGTGGCGCCCGCTCCCGCAATGCCGGCACTCGGGCATGGACGAACTTCCGCCACCTCGATTGCATCTTCTCCCCGGTCCTCAAGCGTCGCCAGGAGGCGGAGAAGGCGTGGTGGTAGGCCAAGGTGGCCGCGGCCGCCGGAGATGAAGCTGCAGCTACGCACGTCCCGGCACTCTTCCAGGAGTATCAGCTCGCGCAGGTCCTCTCCAGAACCCTCATGTATGACACCCTCCATGGCAAGCCGCCCCACTACGACGACGAGGGCGACGATGACGACGAGTAGCTAGATCTAGTATGATTTCCGTTTAGTAGAACTGTTTAATTTTGGTTTGTATAAACTCCGACCGGTATGGTATGTAGTATGATGAACACCCCTCTGCTATGTATGAACTCCACTGATCTATGTTTAAAGCGTGAACTACAAATTTAAATACGCGGTATCGGTATGAAGGATCTATTGTGGCTAAGGGTACAGGTCCTGCAAAAAAACGTTTCTGGGATACCATAAATGAGTTTTGCATGCTGGCTGGTTGCGAGATCTGCTAAAGATGCTCTTAGTCCAGTAGATTTTGGTTAGTAAGAGCAACTTTTTGTTTTCCAAATATGTAGCTTGCGAAAAAGGGGCATATGTTTATAGTATCCGCATACATGGACATGACCATGAGAACACCAGTAGTATTCATCCACGACCGAAATACAGGTGTTAAAGCTGACTGACATAAATCTACACACTGAATGGAGTCATAGAGCAGGTGGATATAGTGTAAGTAAATGAATATTTAGGCCTCTTTTGGTTCATACGATAGGAAAATCATAGGAATAGAAAAGTCATAAAAAATGAGATGACATGTATCTCAAATCCTATGAATAGGAATAGGAAAGGAGATGTTCTTTGATTCACATCATATGATTTTTTTTCATTAGGCCTAGGCTAATGTTTATTTTCCTATGAAATGTGAGGGATAGAAAGAATTCCTGCACAGAAATAGGATTTCATTCCTACAAACCAAAGGGCTTTAAAAAAATCTTATAAAAATCCTATCCTATAAAATTCCTATAAGATTTCTCTAAACCAAAGAGGCCTTTAGATTATTCATCTCAAGGACAGGTGCAACTGATGCATTATAAAGACTCTGGTATTGAAGTAATCCCTCTGTAAACTAATATAAGACTGTTAGACATCAGTAGTGATCTAAAACGTCTTATATCCTCAACAAAATATATTCTCAGAAGCTCCTCGTTAGGCAATCACCGACTGAGAACTACTCCAGTAGAATCAAGAAAAGAGGAATTGACCAGCATCAAGAAAATAATAATAATAAGGAGAATCGACCAGAAGTTTGCAGTTACAAAAACCTCAATCCAGTAGGCAATAAGCAACTAATATCAGAGCTTGAGGGACAGATCGATGTCCTCTTTGATGAGGTCCCGGCGAGCTGCCTCCGGCGGGGACGCCCTCCTGTGCGAGGAGCTCCCCGTGGCATTGCTAGTCGGGTCCTTCTCTCTCCTGCTGGCCTCACCGAGCTGGCCCACGTAGCCCTGGCGGCGCGTGTAGGCCAGCTCCCGCGTGCGTTTGGCGACGCTGCGCTCGGACTTGTGGGCGTTCTGGTGGCCGCCTAGCGCCTGGGAGGAGTAGAACTTCTTGGTGCAGTAGGAGCAGGAGAAGTAACCAAACCACTCCGGCGACGAGGCCCGCTGCAGGGAGAGGTTGAGGTCGATGTTGCCCTCTCCCTCGCCACCGTTGGACTCCATATGTTTGCCGGACGGCCGGTGGTAAAAGCGCAAAGGTGGTGCGCACGGTGGCCTCAGCAGGAATTAGCTAGTTAGCTCGCGTATTCTAGTTGTCTAGGAGAACTGATGCAGCGCTGCCCCAATTTCTGAGCCAAATGATTAAGTAGTAGCTAACCCTAGCAGAGAGAGGGAGAGCCCTGGGGAGAAGAAGGTGGTGTAGTGAAACTAACCCTTTTCGCAAAGTTCAACACAAAATGAACCTAATTTGAAACTATTTCACAAAATGATCCACAGACATAATGCAAGAGGGAGCCATCCAATGCTAATTATACAATATTCGGTTGGGATATGTATGGTTTAGTGTCCGGTTGAGAGGAGAAAGGAGAGATGGACCATGCATGTGTGGTCGGGAGAAGAGACAGAACAGAAGCACCATGCATGTAATTGGTCAAGTGCATATCCGGACGGTGGCAAAGCCTCCAAATTTGTCTCTTGGATATCGAAATGTGTACACTCGAACTGCTAAGCAAACATATATAGATTCCGGTTGGATGACAAAAGTGCTCCGGACACTATGGTTCGGACATATAGTAAAGGTTTGAGGGTCTGCTTTGGAGATGCCCTTAATGCTAGCTTCTTATATCCTTTCAATGAGACAACTTTTTTTCCGAGAAAACTTTCGAGTTATTCATTTTCAATTATGATAGTACAACAAACATCAGAAATAATAAAAGTTATATCTGGACCCGTAGACCACCTAGCGAAGACTACAAGCACTAAAGCGAGATGAAGGCATGTCACCATCACTGGCCCTCCCTCGCCGGTGCCGGGCAAAACTTGTTGTAGTAGACGGTCTGAAAGTTGTCGTGTGAAGGCCCCATAGGAGCAGCGCATCAGAACAACAATTGTTGCTGATGAAGAGTAGTGTAGATCGGAAGGATCACACCTGAAGACACACGAATATAGACGAACGACAACCGGATCCGAGCAGATCCACTAGAGACAAATCTGCCGGAGACATACCCACGTCCATCAACGATGCTAGACGCACCACCGGGCGAGGGCTAGATGGGAAGAACCTTGTTACATCTTCAGGAGCTGCCGATGTCTCGCCTGCTTGAGAAGGACACGCACCCTAACGAAACTAAAAGAAAAATCTAAAAATTTAGCCCTCCCACCGACGAGGGTCGAGATCCATCAGACCCCCATGATCCTAAGGCCATCGGAGACAACTCTACATACATGCTAAAAAATCAGTATGATTCATGATACCCACAGCCTGCTAGAGCAATAAAAAAACTAGGACGCATACTCAGTATCAGCTAGCTAAAGCAATAAAATTGAGAAATGATTTAAATCACCAGACTGATTGCTGGGTTTTCGTCCACCGCTTCGCTGGTGTGACACGTGTTCACGTGATGTGGTACCCATGGCTCCTCACGATTCCCCTCTGCCTTATCCAACCTCAACCACTTATTCCTTATCCTGAGCACTCTCTTGTCCACTGCAACCTGCCACGCCTCACGCTCGTGCGACTGACTGCATAGCAAGGCAGCCATTGACTACATCCGTTCATGTCCTGCAGCTCCTTCACCACGGCTCGGTACAGATGTGGTGGTGAGCTTGCAAGCTGCAGCACAAGGTGGTTATGCACCAGTAGCGGCGGGTGTGCTCTCCGGCTTGTGGCGCGGCAGCTGTTCTTGCAACTACAGATGGCGTCGGCTGCCAACACCACGGCCATCGTCTGTCGTAGGTCCGTCGGTCGCCGTGGGAGCATCCAACTCTGCTTGGCACGGCCGTCGATGACCTCCTCTCGTCGTCCACGACCATCACCGACCGCCTCCTGTTGCAATTGCAACGGCAGAGTTGAAAACAGTGGTGGCGAATGACTGCGACGTGGAGTTTCTGTCATCTTGTTTCCCCTCTACAATTTTCTGCAACATCACTTACGTTGCAGAAGTACCTTCTCTAACAACTCCTATGTTGCAAAAATGTGAAGATAGAACAAATATTCTGCAACATCAACTTTGTTGCAAAAAAAACTGTAACAAGACCGATGTTGCAAAAACATTCTGGAATAAAGCCTCTGTTGGAAATAAAGTTCTGCCACAAGGCATCTGTTGAAAAAAAACCGCAACAAGACATCTATTGCAATGACCAGGGCATTGCTCGGCCGCTCGATGCGCTAGATCGGACGGCTCGTGACCCGGCTAATCTTTTTAAAAGATTAGCCGACGGACGCATAGCGCCCCCCATAAAAATTCCCGTTGATTTCAGGGGGAAAATCTGAGGACAAAGGGAAACGCTGCTCATCATCCGGCTGATAATCACGCCCGCCCGTCCGCCGGCTTCATGGCTGTTTGATCATGTGTTGATCAGACGGTCGACAGCGTCCCCGGGTCCGTCGAGCCGCGTCTGTTTTCCTGCAACTCACCTGTTGTTTCAGGACAGTCATTCATGCAACTGGGTAAAACTAGAGGGGTTTCGAGGCTTGTCTGGAAGCCGCATCTGTTTTCCTGCAACTCACTTGTTATTTTAAGACAGTCATTCCTGCAACTGGGTAACAGTAGGGAGGTTTCAAGGCTCGTCTGGATTAGAGGGCGAGCGGATGAATTTGGGAGCCGGCGGACTGGCGCGGCGGCGCAAGGCATTGGGCCACGAGGCCTTATCCACCGCTGTGGCGACGACGACTTGCTCGGGGTCGGCGGTGGCCGGCGATGACTCAAGAAGGTACGATTCAGAGATCGGCGGTTTCTGCAAGAAAAGTCTTGTTTCAGAAATAAGAAAACGATTCGGCGATGAAGTTTTTTTCAGCAACAGGGTCTAGTTTTAGAAAGTTTCTGCAACACATGTCTGTTTTAAGAAAAAAATAGTTCGGCAGCGATTTTTTTTCTGCATCATGGGTCTTGCTTCAGAAACATAGCCCCTGTTGCAGAAAGCATTGGAGGAGCACACGATGTTAGAGCGTACGAGGCCAAGCATTGCAACACGATGCATGTTTCACAAACATAGCTTCAGTTACAGAAATCGTCAAAGGAATGCCCAGCGTCGGAGCTCGTCGTCATCATGCTGGAATAGAGGCCGCGGCTGTTCTCGAAGCAGGCCCCCTCGGTGAGCTCGATTTGCGTCAGATCCAACCATGGTGCACCATAGTGTTGCATAAACATCAATTTAGTTCCTGCACGCCGGCATCGAGCTGATTTTGCAGTGGATTGGCGGCAACGCCGCGTGAGGCGCAGCTCTGTCGAGGCCGGGACCAATAATGTTGTTTCCTCAACAGAGCGTTTGTTGCCGGAAATAACGAGTGGGCATGCGGAACGCATACACTAGATTGGACGGCTATCAGTTCGGGCATCTAACGGCCGTCGAGGCGACAAATAAAATCTAAACATCGGCCGACCGATGCGTAGGGTCGCCCTTAATTTATCTATGTAGTATGTAGTATTACCTTGATCTCAAATTAGTTGTCTTAGATTGTCTAGATACATATGCATGTCTAGATATATTCATATTCTAGATAAATTTAAGTCAACTAATTTAGAATAGAGGGAATAACAGGCTAGCTTATCTATGTAATATGTAGTGCGTAGCTTTTATATGTTGCGTGGTGTAGTATACATCTGAGAAATAACATTTAAGATATATAGTTGCAACTGATGAAAAATAAGGGATGACAGAATAAATCTCCGCGGACACACCGGGACGTGTCCGTAGACGCTCTCCGTGCCACGAGCCCACGAGCAAGTCCCGTGTAGGGTCAACGTAGCGTAACTCTACCGTATGTAGCAGTAGCAGACAACACAAAGCACGCGTCCTTGTCTGCTGCTCTTTTTTCTTATCATAGTATAGACATAAGCGCTAATACATACTTCTCTGTTCGAAAATACTTATCATCAAAATGAATAAAAAAGGGATGTATCTGAACTAAAATACGTCATCCCATTTCCAGACGGAGAGAGTACGTGAATACACTCACCCTATGAATGTATACGCACACCTTATCCCTATAAGCATCTTCAAGATTTTACGAAGTCATCATAGGCGTCTCGTAGTTGAGGAGAACATCTTCTCCTATTGAACACGTATCACCGGAAATTCTGAAATAGATGCAGGATAAATGCGAGCACAAGGATTTGCAGCTTGGTGGTATGAGATAACACTGTTCTCTTAACCATCCAACTACATGTTGGTTCGCTTGTCTACTACTTTTGGTATAGCTAGTACGCCTCAGGTTTTTCTTATTACTCTAGCTTGCTGTGAAGATGGTGAATCATACTAATTTTTAGCACTAGTAAGTATGTACATGCAAAACACGTCTTCGACTGGAACCATGCTATACTATGAAGCATAAATATTTCTATCATAGCATAGAATAACTCTCTTGAGATTTTCAAATTTGATGCAAGGTGCATAGAATTCCTAATTCCTGAGTCATAAAGACATGTTTCATTAACCAATGTGCCCCATACCCAAATAGGGCAACGCCAGGCGTCATCCAGATTCAGCGATATGTCCTCCTCCTGAGTTGTACGATCGGGGCGTGTGCGTTGTTGGATTTGCCCGACTACCCTGGCTCCTATACCCCCTCAGTACCACCCCCTGGGGACCACTTGTTGCGCCGCTTCAAAGCAGACATCGGTCCCGTGTATCACTGCTCGCAGCGCCCCATTCTGCATCACCGCCATAGCCGATGCTGGCCGCCCCACAACACCTCTCACAGCAACAAAACAAGGTGTTTGCAGCGCCGCCTCACCCGATTCAGAACAGTTGTTGCCGGCTCGGCTGTGCCGCTCGCCTCCCTCACAGAACGGCATCACTCCGCTCCAGCAGCAAACCATCAGGGTGCATCGATATCACATCTTTATCACCACAATAAGACATGAATCACGCAAATCATTACCTACAGGTCCTATGCCCAAATAAGGGTCATTCCAGCTCCATGAAAAAAATGAAAAATATGGGTAGCCGTTCGAGATTGTAAGTCTAATAGTAGGTCTTAGATGACAAATGACAAAATCTAGGGGTGTGTTTGGTTGAGGAACGAAGTTGAATGGAATGGAATGGTTCCATTCTATTGGAATGGGTCGGTTCCGTTCTTGTGTTTAGTAGAGAAAGATAGGTGGAATGGAACGGTGACAATTCTGTGTTTGGTTGGCGAGATGGAACGAAGTGGTGACATTATAGTTTTATATTTGCAATAACAAATTATATGGCATTTCAATTGTATTTGTAGAACAAATAATTTATACATTCACTCACAAACATAATAGAGTAGCCCATATCTCAAAAGTTCATTGCAATCCAAATTTTCTTGAGCATTTACAGTGATTTGTAGATGAAACATACGCTGCTTAGTCTGGTAAATATACAATTATCTCTTTTGCATCTGAACATACCTACGGTCAAAAGAATAACTAGCTGACTCTAATCACTAAATTCAGAATTTTAGAAGAAGACCGCATCAGATTAGAGGAAGAATTGGGAGTGGCTCCTGCCAATTCCAACAGGGAGACCACATCGTCGCTGCACTTGCCCGTGGCAACCCTCCAGCAAGGAAGGACGTGCCTGCTGTAGGAAACGGCGACGAGGCATGTAGAGATGAATATGGCGCCAATCCTCTGTTTGCCCGCTGCTCCGACGCGACCGTCGCTTCGATGCACCAACCCTCGGCCAGATCTGTGGTGTGGCGCCGCCACCGCCAGTAGGGACGAGGGGGTTGACGGCCCAAAGTCGCCGGCGTGAGGGAGAGACGAGAGAGGAGAGCTGCCGGCCTAAGGGAAAGACGAGAGACAGCCGTGAGGGAGAAGGTTTGTCGGGCGAGAGTGAGACAAGGGGGAGACTGTTCCGCGTGGTCCGCTCGATTTCAAGGTCTCACCTCGTTCTGCATCTGGACCAAATATTCGGTCCGCGGGAACGAGTTGGTCACCGTTCCGTGTATGTACCAAACACGAGAACCAGGCCCAGGAACGGGTCCGACCTATGACATTCTAGTGCATTACTAAAACCAAACACACCCTAGTGACCAGGATGGGCATCCCATCGTGTCTCTAATTTGGGGCTCTACTTCGCCTTTATTTGGTATGACTTAGGTGGTCCACTCAAATTTTCTTTGGTATGCATTGCTCGTCTTTCCACGGCTCATAGCAACTGTACACAAAATAGCTCATCCTGAACCGCCAAAAGTATCAACTGCCATCAGCGATGCATGTGAAATCGCATCCCAAGTCCTAAAAGTATATGGCTACTGAATATCAGGAAACAAGAAAGCAGCAAGGAAATGAAAAATGGATTGAGATTCCATGGCAGCATGATCTCTTTGCCCTCCTATCCCTGTGTATCTTAATTATTGGCAGGGAGTAACTTCTGAGTTTCCTTCTTTGGTTCCTGGGTATAGACCCCTGCAGTACACAACTTTCTGTAGCAAAACGTAAAATGTTAAGACTGTTCTAAATGGATTTGCTAATAAAACTCAACATGCAAGTAGGTCTGAGTGTGCAAGCCACGCATAACCATTCTTTCAACCGATCAAACTTGTTTTAAAGCAAAAGAAAATAAGAAATGAAAGAACACATCAACGCAGAACCATGGCAGGTTGTCTCTGCATAATAATACTGACGAACTTTGCAAACGCGTACAAAAAAATACAGTCATGAACCATGGTGCATATATATGAATATGTCTGAATTAAGATGATGGGCATTACGATAGGGGAGGCAATTGACCTTAAATCACTTACATATGAATATGTCTTCTCTAAATGTAGGCCCTGGCTGAGAAGCAAGCCGGATCTGGACATTCAGTAACTAAAGCCACAAACTTATCCACCTCTTCATCTTTGAACAACGTATTTCTATAAGATAGTAGAATGTCTGTATATCCAGTGAATAAGGCCTGTATGTTGTAGCGGAAAAACACTCATGAGTGTAATCAACTGACCTAAAAATTTGCTAATATGTCAGGCAGGACACACCTCTCCTCCTCGTTCCTCCTCACCACAATTGCATTCCACGGTATGGTTATACATAGCCTCGAGCATGTAGGAACTAATATTTTCTTTCTCACGTGCATGAAGAAATACTTACATTTACATGCTAGATAATTGATTGGATGAAAAGTACATATGTCGCTCTTTGTTTTCCTTGTATAAAAACAGTACGAGCAAAGACATAAACTTACTAATCCTTGTTGTCTCTCTTTATTTAAAGAGCATTTAACCCCTGCCTCATTGGTCAAAGTATTCAAAAAACAGATCTCCGCAAACTACAGTGAGTAAAGCATATAATCACTCAAAGTAATCAAGGACAGAGGTAAGCAGAAACTATACATACTGTGTGCTCTCGCTTCTTTCTGTACAAAAAATCCGCACCATTTTATACAAAAAGAACTGTGCATGGTCGAGATTAAACTAACAGCGAACTCATAATCTGAACTTCAAAGCACCAAATTCTTAATCTAGGACAAGAGTATAAATAATGATATGAAAATGAATAATCATAATTTAAACCAAGTCCTCAGATGATGGGCAGGCGTTACATTTCAAAAACAGTTTGTAACACGTGGCAATACAATGTGATAATCAGGCTTCAGTCGTAATGGGTGAAGAATGATTACCAGTATATCTATATCTCAGGCCTAATAAGAAACAGGGAAATGCAGTCAAGATGTTGAACAATCTAACCTTCTTTTCCCATTGAATCTTTGATATAACCACAGTAGTGCGAACCAATGACTTTGAGCTTGTCAAAAGAACGCTTTTCCCTTAGTTCTTTATGCCCCTTCAATACTTGAACTGTTCCCTTCGCTGCCTGCACATAGGAGCAGTTTAGAATTTAGATACCAAAACAACACAAGAAATATATATCCATTCCAAAGCTTTCGACTTTAGTGGTGATACAATATAGGTGCTATGGTTACTCTAGTGGACATGTAAACAGGATAAATGACAAACCCCAAACATCAAATAAAGACTTTGTGGGAGGTAACATCCTTCTCAATATGACTTCGTGGAAAGTCCCACACAGCGTATATATGTCTCAGCATGCGGCATGTACCTTTTGTCAATGTCAACATACTCAAATAGGACTTCTAACAGGCTGTCAAGAAAAAAGATGCGATACCAAAGGTGAGAATGGCGGTCTCTTGGCCAATATATTCTAATAATTAGTCTAAAGAGAAAAAACGCATAATGGGTGATAAATTAGTACAAAGATAAATAAAATTGTAGAGATGTGGAACAAACCTTGACCTTAGGAATTGCAGCAACCATAATCATTTTACCAGTTTCATAGCTTCCAATAAATGCAACCTGAGAGTTTATCCATCCCTTCACCTGATGACCTCTTGGACTTAAGTAGAGATGATTTCTGGAAAAAAAAATGTGAGATGTTTAATCTGGGCCTCACCCAAACGCGGTTCTGTACTTTCTCTTGCAAAATACATATATTTAAATAGCTTGCATAGAAAATGGTGTCAAGAAAGAGCCAACTTAATCAAATGGTCTTGCTGCATATAACTGATAACCTTCAAGGTATTTGGAAGTACATATTTCTTTTTATGAAAAAACATAATAAAGTTCTTTATTTGCATCTCTAGTTATAACCCAACTGAAATTTAATAAAATCTATGAGGTGAAAAACATGTATAAAATAATGGACAAAAAAAGGCAGGATTGAGCACATCCCATGTGTTGTGTAAAGGGAACTCCCTCTGTAAACTAATATAAGACCGTTTAGCTAACTACTTGAGTTATCTAAGCGCTCTTATATTAGTTTACGGAAGGAGTAATTGTCAAGATTTTAAGGTCAACCCATCATGAACCAACACCTGCACAATGGTCTAGTTCAGTAAAGAAAAATCAAAGTTCAGAGGCATGCTAACTAACATCTCGGGAAGCAGAGGAAATATCATGAGAGCTTGATTAACATTGTTCTCCACAAGTCAACTATTTTACCTTTTTTCAACTTTCATGTTGACGGCCCTCCTATATGAAATATCTTATAAAGCATTGCAAGCTAGAAAATATGAAATACACACTGGAAGAATAGAAAGAATTACTACTACTCAAGCTGACCAACCAAACAGTAACAGGAATAGGAGATTTCAGAATCCACTCCCTTCATTAATAATGGAAAAGCAAAACATGGACTATATACAACAATGGTTGCTTGTTTGAGTAGTACAGAGATATCCTAATTCCACTTAGTCAGCTGCTATCAACTTATATAAATGCATGTAGATCCTAGGTTGTAATCACCATGAGTTGAAGAAATATAAACAAGATGCATGTTACATGCCAGTGGCTATCCAATCAGCTTTCATGTGTGCTCTTGTGTTGCTAGTCGATCAATCAATCCACCTATTTGATACATCTCAAGGCAAGCCAGGTTTGCGACATCCGACATGCCCATTTTTGGGGCCAACCTAAGGCACCGGCCAGGTAAAATATTGGTTTAAGGAGTTTATATCTGCTAGTGGTTTATACATCTTGATCAATGATCATCTAAGTATCTACCTGGACACTATTCGTGAGAGGAATAAATGATCCACCTATTTCTTCATACATGTACGGATATCTTCATAACTTGGTAGAAATCTCAGGTAACATGAACATGTTTCAGCACATTCAGTCCCGGAACTTCAAATAAAAAGGGGAGTAGTAGTTTTAATCAATAAAACTTTATTTGGCAGGGTTTTGTCCTTGTCTTAGATTCAATAAAACGATGTTTCATTGATTAATTTTAATCACCATAGGAGAAAAATGATGGAACTGCCAAGTGATCCATTTTCCATTTTGCTATTACAATTGAGCTTAATGGCAAAATGTGGGATGGGAAAAAGGAAGCTTACAGCCTGAGCTGAGAATATCCGACTCCTTCATGTTGGCACCCACCTGCTCCAGACCAGATATCCTGCTCCGACAAGTCCTCCAAATCACCTAGAGGCACACAAATGGCTAAACGTGTGCATAACTCTACAAGTCAGTCACATGTAGTATATGGGTGGGATTATAGCATATATGATGCCAATGAAACCTATACATCCCACCGAAATCAGCAGGGACAAACATCTGCTTCCGAAATCCCTAGGACCTGAAGAATTCATTGAAATCAAACCAGAGGACCTCTTATAATAAGGAAAGCAATAATGTTGAGAGAAAGGGGAAACGGAAGGCAAGAGGAGGAGAACTGCACCTTGGAAATCGGGAAGCGAGAGGAACCACGGCGCCGAGGCGGAGCCGCCGGCTGCGGGGACCAAGACCGGTCGAGGCCGGATGGGGCTGGCGGCTTGGCGTACTCACGGCGTAGGAAATCTCGATGGCCTGGAGCTCCGGTTCGGCCGCGACGTTCCATTATAAGTCACCATCGTCTCCGTCGCCGGTGGATGGCGCGACCACCGGAGCTAGGGCTGGGCGGCGGAGGAGGTGCAGCGGTGATGGGCGTGGCGGCCACAAGGGCTGGTGGCGGAGGGAGGTGCGACGGCTGCGGGCTGCTCAGCGACCGGACCTAGGGTTGGACGGTGGAGGGAGGTGCGACGGTGGTGCTTGGCTGAGGGCGATCGTGGCGACGCCGTGCGCGTGAATTTTTTAAACTAGATTGATTTATTTTTGTAGAAAAATAACTTTGATGATACGGGGTCATCAAGCAGCTATCTTACACCCTTGGTCATTGCAACAAAGATAATGTTGCGGAAACCTTTGGAATGTAGGTTTTGTTGCAGCAGTCTTCGCAATGAAGGTTATGTTGCCGATTTTTTTTTTGCAACGAAGACCATGTTGCAGAAACGTTTCAAGATTTTTTTTTTCAACAGATGTTATGTTACTGTTATTTTTTTGCAACAGAGATTATATTGCGGAAATGTCTAATTTTTTTACAACAAAGGGCATGTTGCAGAAATGTCTTCAGATTTTTTTGCAACAGAGGTTATGTTACTATTCTTTTTTGCAATAGAGATCATGTTGCAGAAATGTCTATATTTTTTTACAACAAAGGGCATGTTGCAGAAACTTTTTGTCACACAAAATACATTGCTGGATATGCCCTTGCGTCTCAACTCGAGAAGGCGGCAGCCATGGACGCCGATGCTCCTCCCGAATGGTCGCGGCGTGGAACGACGAGCGACAGCAGGCTTCAACGGCGATGTGCCTAGCAGACGCGGGCGGTGCAGCCCGGCGGCCGTCCGCGGCTGGCACAAAGCACCCGAGTGGCTGGCTTCCACCATCTACAAAATCAGCCGCTAGTGCATACTCGCAGGCCGCTGTACTGGCCACCGGCCATGGGGTGCTACTCGTCATGGACGAGGTCAACGCTTGGATTGAGAGGTGTATCTGAGCATGCAAGCTAGATGTAGATGAATGAGGATAAGAAGGGGATGAGCGGTGATGGCTTCGCCTCACACGGGATGCGTGGTGCGTGTCTAAGGCGGCGGACGTTGCGATTGTAATCAGTCGATTGATGGAAATCTTTTCCCAAATAATAATATGTGCAAACACTTTTCCGCTCACATATGTAAAAATGTTTATGTGTTGATGCCAAAAAATGTCTATGTGTACCTGAATATTTCAAAAAATATTTATGGTGTTACAAATATATTTAAATAAACCACGCAAAAAAATATGTGTTTTACTAAAATTCATACACTATTAAATTTATGTTCGCACACTTATAAAACTGAGTTAGCTTATTTTCACTAAAATATATGAAAAGAAAGCAGGAAGTAAAGAAAAATTGAAAGAAAATAGGAAAAACCAAAGAAGAGCTAGTGAGCTACTAAAAACATCAAAAAGGGACAAAAAATAAAACCATAAAAATACAAGCCGAGAAAACAAAACCCAATGAAAATTAGACCGGAGTCGGCACATAAGCACACTTGGGCACACACATTAAATAAAAATCTCACCCACGGCGTAATATGTATTGGGTATGCATCGCATACCCTTCCCGCGCGTGTCTTTGGTAATGGACCGGTTCGCTTTTGAAACTTCCATGAATGCATATGAATGGCCCGTATGAATGTCCTTCACACCGAAATCACTAATTAAGGTTTTTTTTGTAAAGATCATCTCATCTTCTTTAGTGGTGACAAATGTTACATCGCATGCGCATCACTTGTCTCGACAAAGAGAGCTTGATGGGTTTTTCTTACCCCACGTATATTGGTTTGACAATATATAGATGGAAAGTTGACTGTATGGAGAGAGACTAGTATAGAATCTTGGTCTATGGTGAAAGAATAAAAAAAATGAACCTAAGCCATTGGATGAAAGATGACTGGTACAGATTTAGGTCGAGGGTTCTCAGTGTATATTTCATGATAACCCCCTAGTACTAGTTACATATAGAACATACCTTTTACAGTAACCACCTCAAATCTCTCATATATCAATCAAGTTGTCCTTCAATTTTTCAAACCTGTACGAGTGCCCATCTCCTCTGAGCTTTACACAAAACTGCACATACATATGTACTCACTAGTAGAAAAATGGCCATTGGTCCCGGTTCGTAAGGCCCATCTGTCCCGGTTGGCGAACCAGGACTAAAGGGTCGTTACTAATGCCCTAGGCCTTTAGTCCCGGTTCTTACACGAACCGGGAAAGATGAGCCTCCATGTGGCCGGTGCAGCGAGCCCAGGCAGGATGGCCTTTGGTCCCGGTTGGTGGCACCAACCGGGACCAAAAGGCATCCACGTGTCAGCAGCTGGCAGGAGCTGAGGTTTTTGGTTTTTTTTTGAAAGGGGGTGGTTTAGAGGTTTTGGGGGTTAATTTAGGTTGTTAGCTAGCTAACAGAGAGAATTGTTCTCTTTTATCTCCGTGCTTGGTTTACCAACGCTACTGCTATGCCTAAACATGGCTTAGATTGAAGTGAAGGCAATATGTGGTGCATGTCGAAAGTAATACTAATCCTAATTAACTTGATCAAGTTTGGATTGTACTACTTTCATGTTCATTTCACCCACTGATATATAATAACTCTTCATGCTCGCATCATGCATCGTCATAACAACAAGTCCTACTAATCATCATCATACAACTTCTACTCGTTATCAATAACAAGTCATACGATCATCATCCTCATAGTCATCGAACCAACCCTACTTAATTATTCTTAGCACATCATCATCAGTATTAGGTAGGATCTAAATACCCTCTTAAAGGTAAAATAGCATAAAACAATATAGACCCTAACTCTCCATTATGGACAATGGAGATCATCTTGTCTCCAATTATTGCGCTTCGCTTCCTTTTGCTTCCAAGAACCTCCTTACGACTGCCATACATTTTTTCCATTCTTTGATTAGCATGTCTCCACTTCTTTTAGAAATCCGGTATGGACAGTTTAGATTCGTAGGATGACCTGGATGTATGTTGAAAACATCAAGGCTACCATTCTGATACATCAAATGAGGCACACAATCCATCGGGATTCTCTATTGAAAAAATACTAATAACTTCATAGTTAGCAATGATGTACTAGTTTTAGAAGTATGCAAAAGATGCATGGATGTCGTAATAGTAAAAAATCTTACCAGGGTATCTCCATGGTAGTTACCATGGTTGAACACGTGCACTAGTGGCATGTATTGACCATAATGTTGAGGAGTTTGATTGTAGATATTGTAATTCTCAATATCAGTACAAAATGCGATCCGATGATTTTTCTCCTGATAAGTTAATTCGGAGCCATCGGTGTAGTGGGTTTTGTCTACCATCTTTCGCACATTCTTTGAACAATGAAAATAAGCTATCAGTGGAAATAAGTTGTCAACTATTTTGAAATAAACAATATAAATTAGTTAATAACTATGTTTGAGATACTCACATGGCGGTAGAATTGGAGGCGTATCAACAAGGATCCAAATGTCCATATTGCCTTGCTCGATTTTAGGATCACCAAGATCCATGGTGACAAGCATATCCTCATGAAAACCATACATCTTGCAAAGTGCTTTCAATTTTTTGCAACCAAAATGGGTTACGCTCTTAGAATTGTACAGTTTTACTGCGAAATCCATACCATGATGGGTCCTTAGGTGATTTTTCTTTGTTTCCATCCTTTCATGGTCTTCAAAACCCATCTTCTCCAAGACATAGCGTCTTGCATGGCATGGGATAAGCTAGTCGAATCGTAAAAGATGAAAATTACACATTGAAATAGTTGAAGTCGTGCTTAATTATGAAAAAAACACTTGTCGTCGTTGCGTACCGTTTCAACATCGAAGGTCTCCTCGAGCTTAATGCTGAAGCGCCGATCTTCGTCTAGGTGAGGCCTGTCGCACAGACCTCGGTTGTCGTGGCACCAGTCGCACTCCCTCGGGAGAGTTTCGTCGTCCGAGTATGACATTTCTTATGTTCATAATTCAAATATTAAACTTGTATAATTAAATATATAAACTAGGGTTTAAGCTTCTGTCACTCTAGCAACCCATCATCCACTTATTACTTCCCAATGCCTTCCTCTAGGCCCAAATAATGGTGAAGTGTTATGTAGTCGACGTTCACATAACACCACTAGAGGCTAGACAACATACATCTCATCAAAATATCGAACAAATACCAAATTTACATGACTACTAATAGCAAGACTTCTCCCTTGTCCTCAGGAACAAACGTAACTACTCACAAAGCATAAACATGTTCATAATCAGAGGGGTGTTAATATGCATAAAGGATCTGAACATATGATCTTCCATCAACTAAACCAACTAGCATCAACTACAAGGAGTAATTAACACTACTAGCAACCTACGAGCACCAATCCCGGACTTGAAGACAAGAATCGGATACAAGAGATGAACTAGGGTTTTGAGATGAGATGGTGCTGATGAAGATGTTGATGGAGATTGCCCTCTCCCGATGAGAGGAGCGTTGGTGATGACGATGGCGATGATTCCCCCCTCCGGGAGGGAAGTTTCCCCGGCAGAACAGCTCTGCCGGAGCTCTAGATTGGATCCGCCAAGGTTCCGCCTCGTGGCGGCGGAGTTTCGTCCCGAAAGGTTGCTTCTTTTTTTCTCAACGAAAGACTTCATATAGGAGAAGATGGTCATCGAAGAGCCACCAGGGGGCCCACGAGGCAGGGGGCGCGCCCTAGGGGGGGCGCCCCCCACCCTCGTGAGAAGGGTGTGGGCCCCCTGGTCTTCATCTTTTGCAAGGATTTTTCATTATTTATTATAAGGTGTTCCGTGGAGTTTTAGGACTTTTGGAGTTGTGCAGAATAGGTCTTTAATATTTGCTCCTTTTCCAGCCCAGAATTCCAGCTGCTGGTATTCTCCCTCCTTATGTAAACCTTGTAAAATAAGAGAGAATAGCCATAAGTATTGTGACATAATGTGAAATAACAGCCCATAATGCAATAAATATCGATATAAAAGCATGATGCAAAATGGACGTATCAACTCCCCCAAGCTTAGACCTGACTTGTCCTCAAGCAAAAAGCCGAAATCGAAAAATATGTCCACATGTTTAGAGATGAAGGTGTCGATAAAAATAAAATACGAACATGAGGGCATCATGATCATTCTTATAACAACAACTTATATAATTTTTGTCATATGATCTCTAATGCTAGAGTAATGATTCAATCACAATATCAGGTATGAATCGTAAACTTCATTGAAAACTAACAAACTACAATCTCGGTCATTGAAGCAATTGCAATTTATCATAACATAGGAAAGAGTCAATATATAAGAGCTTTTCAGCAAGTGCACATACTCATCTATCATATAATCTTTCACAATTGCTGACACTCGCGCAATACGTATGGGTATGGAGTTTTAATCAAACACAGAGAAAGATAGGGGCTTATAGTCTTGCCTCCCAACGTTTTACCTCAAGGGTAATGTCAACATTAATAGTTCATGAAAACTCACATCCAATTAGCCATATATACCAGGATCTTTCCAACATACTATGCTTGCCAAAGGATAAAGTGTAAAAAGGAAGGGTGAAAATCACCATGACTCTTGCATAAGGTAGAAGATAATGATAAAAGATAGGCCCTTCGCAGAGGGAAGCAGAGGTTGCCATGCGCTTTTATGGTTGGATGCACAAAATCTTAATGCGAAAGAACGTCACTTTATATTGCCCCTTGTGATATGAACCTTTATTATGCAGTCCGTCGCTTTTATTACTTCCACATCACAAGATCGTATAAAGCTTATTTCTCCCACACCAATCAATCATACATATTTAGAGAGCAATTTTTATTGCTTTGCACTGATGACAACTTACTTGAAGGATCTTATTCAATCCATAGGTAGATATGGTGGACTCTCATGGCAACACTTCTTTAAGGGTATTTGGAAGCACAAGTAGTATCTCTACTTGGTGCAATGAATTTGTCTAGCATGAGGGGGAAAGGCAAGCTCAACATGTTGGAAGATCCAAGACAATATAATTTATCTCAGATGTAAGAAAACATCACCCATTACGTTGTCTTCCTTGTCCAATGTCAACTCTTTAGCATGTCATATTTTAATGAGTGCTCACAATCATAAAAGATGTCCAAGATAGTATATCTATATGTGAAGACCTCTCTTTCTTTATTACTTCCTATTAATTGCAACGATGACCAAAACTATGCTTGTCAACTCTCAACAACTTTTATTCATCATACTTTTTTCTACGTGAGCTCATTACTCTCCATGGGATCCATATGATCTCTTTGTTTCTTTTTATTTCTTTCTCTTTTCTTTTATTCACTTAGGATCATGGCAAAACAATCAAGCCCTTGACTCAACACTAATCTTTATTATATAGCTCACGGACTCGATTACATAGAAGGATAATAAGGCAAAACTCACAACTAGATCATGCCACAAACTTTATTCTAGTAGATCAAAATACTACTAATAAGATCGAACTAAGGAAAACGGTAAAGATAGGAGTTGTGATACGATACCAGGGCACCTCCCCCAAGCTTGGCGGTTGCCAAGGGGAGTGCCCATACCCATGTGATTATGTCTCTCTTTTCGGGGATGGTGATGTGATGTTTTTGGCGATGATGCCCTTCAAAATACAATTCTCCTCCTCAAGCTTGTTGACTTGCTGCTTGAGATCCATTATTTCCTTTCAGAGTTTTCCTGTAACAGCCAAAGCTCCCTGCACCCAAGGGTGTTGCATAGCTGCGGGAGAACCAGTGAAACTCTTTTTCATATTCTCATAAGAAAGAAATCTAACATTGGAAGGGATAACCGAGTTTGGAATAGCTGAGCTCTGCAGTTCTCCCATTGCGAATCCACCTTGGAAGCGAGAGGTGTCTTCTTGATCCTCCATGGCATCTATCCTCATTATGTCAGCCTCCATCTCTTCCTCCGTTGCTGGCCCAAAGTGGTCAGGGTCACTGTTTGCCCTTGGTTTCGGTGTCGGATTAGATACTCGGCTCTCCCCGACTGACTCTTGAGAAGACATCTTGCTCTAATCTGCAGCAGCAACAGCTCAAAACAAAAACAGAGGATTTTTGCATGATACGGGAGTCAAAACCCCCGGAAGATTATATAATGAATTTTTACCGACCAAAATACGTATCATGTAAGAAAACAGAGTCCGGAAGGCACACGAGGATCTCACGAGGTAGGGGGCGCGCCCTAGGAGGGGGGGCTACACCCTCGTGAGGCCCTCGTGTCCTTCCCGGACTGCTACTTAATTTTCTATTTTTCTAAATATTCCAGAACGGAGAAATATTGCCTTAAAATTGTTTTGGAGTCGATTTACTTACCATACCACATACCTATTCCTTTTTGGAGTCTAAAACGTTTTGGAAAGTGTCCCTTATGTATTCCTCCAGGGTTACGGTTTCAATAATATTGGTTTCAACATTTATGGGATTACCTGAGATATAATGTTTGATTCTTTGGCCGTTTACCACCTTCGGATTTGTGCCTTCGAAGTTGTTGATTTTTATGGCACTGGAACGATAGACCTCCTCGATAACACAGGGGCCCCATTTAGAGAGAAGTTTCCCTGCAAAAAATCTTAAACGAGAGTTGTATAGCAATACATAATCACCTACATTAAACTCACACTTTTGTATCCTTTTGTCATGCCATCTTTTAACCTTTTCTTTAAACAACTTGGCATTTTCATAAGCTTGGGTTCTCCATTCATCAAGTGAGCTAATATCAAATAACCTCTTTTCACCGGCAAGTTTGAAATCATAGTTGAGCTCTTTAATAGCCCAATATGCCTTATTTCTCTATTGCTAAGTTCAACTTGACCACTAGAATGAGGATGATAAGGTGATGCAATTCTATGGTTAACATCATACTTAGCAAGCATCTTACGGAAAGCACCATGAATAAAATGTGAACCACCATCAGTCATTAAATATCTAGGGACTCCAAACCTCAGAAAAATAACTTCTTTAAGAATTTTAATAGAAGTGTTATGATCAGCACTACTAGTTGAAATAGCTTCTACCCACTTAGTAACGTAATAAACAGCAACTAAAATATGTGTATATCCATTAGAGGCAGGAAAAGGTCCCATATAATCAAAGCCCCAAACATCAAACGGTTAATAACTAGTGAATAATTCATAGGAATTTCTTGACGTCTACTAATATTACCAATTCTTTGACATTCATTACAAGATAGGACAAACTTACGGGCATCCTTGAAGAGAGTAGGCCAATAAAAACTGGTTTGCAATACATTATGTGCAGTTCTATCTCCCGCGTGGTGTCCTCCATAAGTTTCGGAGTGGCACTTGCGTAGGATCTGTTCCTGTTCATGCTCAGGTACACAACGTCTAATAACACCATCTACTCCTTCTTTATAAAGATGTGGGTCATCCCAAAAGTAATGTCTCAAATCATAGAAGAACTTTTTCTTTTGTTGGTATGTGAAGCTAGGTGGTATAAATTTAGCAACTATGTAATTAGCATAATCAGCATACCAAGGGGTACTACGAGAAGTACTTATGACATTTAATTGTTCATCAGGAAAACTATCATCAATAGTTAGTGGGTCATCAAGAACATTCTCTAACCTAGATAAGTTGTCTGCAACGGGGTTTTCAACTCCTTTTCTATCAACAATATGCAAATCAAATTCTTGTAGCAAGAGAACCCATCTAATAAGTCTAGGTTTAGCATCTTTCTTTTCCATAAGATATTTAATAGAAGCATGATCAATGTGGATAGTTACTTTAGAATCAACAATATAAGGTCTAAACTTATCACAAGCAAATACAACTGCTAAAAGTTCTTTTTCAGTAGTAGCATAATTTCTTTGAGAATTGTCTAGAGTCTTACTAGCATAATACATAACATTTAGTTTCTTATCAACTCTTTGCCCTAGGACAGCACCTACAGTGTAACATCCCAAATTTTCAATTTGGAATGTTACACACTAGATCATCTTTGCATATAATATTTTATTGCATTTTGGTTGATCATAGAAATTTCACGCAACTCAAGGACCCTCGGAGAGAGTTGGGGATTTCGTTATTTTCATATTTGAGTTTTCTCAAATTTTGAAAATAGGATCATTTGATTTTATTTATTTTTTCTTCAATTATTTATATTATCAAAATATGAGATAGGGAATAAAATGACTTTCCCAAAATAAGGAAAAATTGAGGATTTAATAATAAAATCAAATAAGATTTTATTTTGGTTTTATTTGCTATTTTATTTGAATTTAGGAAAAATGCGTGTTTTTCAAAATTGCTTTTAGGTCCCAAATAAATGTTCATCATGTGCGGCTTGATTTTAGAAGCCGGGGAAAATTGCTTTTAGGCCCCAAAATTGCTTCTAGGCCCCAAATACATGTTCATCCTGTGCGGCTTGCTTTTAGGCCCCAAATAAATGTTCATCAGGTAAACGAAGCTTGATTCTTTTGCCATTTGTCTGTCGTTGCTTCGTTCGATTTGATTCTTTTTGCCAACAAGAGTTCTTTAGTTGAACTTTCTGGTTAGATCTCTTATTTGAGTTTTACTTGTGCATTAGTTGAGTACTTATTGTATCCTTGTTTGTTTGTGATAGAGTATTCGGAGTGCGCCGCTTGCTACTTCGAATCTCTAGGTTTTGCGGATCATCAGCAAGGCAAGTAACACTTCTTTGATCATACTTCCTACTACCCAGTTTTTATTGCATTAGATCAATCCTCTAACCTTGCATGATTAGGATCTAATTAAATTGTGGGTTTTGGGAAGTAGATGAGGTAGTACCTATTACCTGTTATTATCAAACCTTTGGGAGTTACTTCTACATTTGCTTATTAGGCCATGCTATGCTAGTAGACGTGGATTGGGTGAGTGTATCCATGACAGATGTGAGATTGATAATTAATGGTTTATTTAAGGTGGCAACTTTAATAAACATCTGGGTGGATTGAGGCACCTGGGTATTCCAGCGATTGCCTGTTTTTCTTTTGGACCGCCACCCAGGATCAAAGGGATTGATAATTAATTGTTTATTTAAGGTGGCAACTTTAATAAACATCTGGGTGGATTGAGGCACCTGGGTATTCCAGCGATTGCCTGTTTTTCTTTTGGACCGCCACCCAGGATCAAAGGGATTGATAATTAATTGTTTATTTAAGGTGGCAACTTTAATAAACATCTGGGTGGATTGAGGCACCTGGGTATTCCAGCGATTGCCTGTTTTTCTTTTGGACCGCCACCCAGGATCAAAGGGATCATGAGATTATTCATACTAGAAACTTCCGTGTGCAGCCACAAGCTACTATGGGCTCTAGCATAGTTGACTAAGTTGTGCGAACTCTTACAGTGGTATACTAGCAGATGTAGGGGAAAGTAGGTGTAACGGTCTACCCGTTCGTAAGGTGTGAGCACTTCTGGAAGACTATGTCTCGGTCATCCGTTTCTCAAACACCATGTAGTGCGAGTATCCCAACGGAGGAGATCGAGTCTTGTGGGGAAAAGTGCGCAAACCTTTGCAGAGTGTATAAAGTAATCATGGTTAGCTGTGTCCCCGGTTATGGACATCTTGAGTATCTAGTACATGGATTATCATGTGAATCTCATCATGTTACTCTAATTAATTTTGTTGGGTTTTAATGATGATGCTTAATTGGGATTGAGAGGGTGTCTACACTCTCAATGTTTAACAACCACCATGATAGTTAAATAAAATGTATTCCTTTACAGTAGGGAAAATTTGGCTTTACGCAAAACTGTAACCATAGAGCTTTCCACCAGCCAAATATGCATGTAGTATAGCCTTATTCTTTCTTTGCTCTCTATGTGTTGCATTGCCAGCATATTCCATGTGCTGACCCATTTCGGGCTGCAACGTTCATGTTGCAGAATTTTCAGACGACGAGTAAGGTGCCTTTAGGTCGTGGTTCTATACTCAGTGATGCTGTTGGAGTTGATGGACTCACTTATCTTCCAAGCCTTCCGCTGTTATCGTTATTAGATGGCCCTAAGCCATATTTATTGTAATAAGTTCTCTTTTGAGACACTCGATGTAATAAGTGTGTGATTGCTACTCTGTTATAAATCCTTCAAGTATTGTGTGGTGTCAGTATTACTGATCCAGGGATGACACCGGAGCACAGAGATTGGACCGTTTTAGGTCTGGTCGCTACAAGATGGTATCAGAGCACAGGCTGACTGTAGGACACGACCACTAATCTAAAGCCCTAGATCACTACTCACTCTTCTCATTCTGACTCCTCATCTCTTGTACTCTTTTAGGATGGCGGATGCAAGGAACAAGTTCACACAACCGGATGAAGATACACCCTTTGGACGTCACTTGAAGGAAGTCACTAGATATCTGAACATAGGAGTACCAAGCTTCACCGGAACCTACAACGCCACTTGACCTAAAGAAGAGCGCTGGATGATTTAAGTTCAAGTTCCAGGAAGGACGTTCATGCCAGTCACTGAGCCCATAGAGTTTTCCTTTGATGCACCAACCCGGAGTCTAGGAAAGAGCATGGCAGTTCACATCGCCATGGGACGCATTAGAGAAGTTTACCGCAATGATCTCAAGGATACTATCTACCAGATTTGTGGGCGCCGAGAAGAGCACTGGGAGATGATCAGCACCAGGAAGGACAGATCAATTGCTGCTTTTATCCAGGAGTTAAACCAGCACATTCGACGTCAGGAGAACCAGATGTGCGCATACATGATAGATCTGAAGAAGGCGAGGACAAGAATCACGGAGCTGGAGGAAGAACTCAAGGCTACACGTGAAGATTATGAAGAGGAAATCGAAGTATTAGTGGAGAAGAATGGCGGTCTGATCAAGAAGATCAGAATATTCATGGGAGGCCCTACACCAGTAGAAGAAGACGAAGAACCCAAGGAGATTCACCCGGAAGACTACATCATCATCGATGACACTGACTCGGATCCAGATGATAGCGATGATGACTATGTTGATGAAGCTGGAGCAGATATCATGGAGTCTGCAACCGAAGAATATTTCTAGTAGACCGCCCCAATAGTAGTAGTAGTCCACCATGTAAATATAGTAGTCCGAGCACTTTTGCGATAGTTAGATCGATTGTATGCCCTTGTTTGATTGAATGAAGTGAATTGTTTGCTTTTGCCTCAAGTGCATATGGGCAGTGTTTTCTCTCTAGATCCCTCCCTATTCTTAAATCTCATCTTTTCTAAAACCCTCAGATTCCTCCGAGACGTGACCCCGGATTTACCTTCCCACCGGAGCTCACTCAGTTGATCCAGCAGTGGAACACGTTGATGCAGTTGCTAGTCCAGAATCAGAATCAGGGGAACAACAACCCACCACCACCACCACATGTTGATCACTTAGCCCGTTTTCTTAGGCTGAATCTGCCGGTGTTTTCCAGTAGCACCGAGCCGATAGTAGCTGATGATTGGATCTGTAAGACAGCAAGGGAGTTGACCACGACAGGATGCACAGATGCGGAAAAGGTGAAGTTTGCCGCACATCAGCTTGACGGACCCGCAACATCATGGTGGGAGAATGTCACAGCCACTTTCCCTATCGACACTATCACATGGGACCAGTTTCAGCAGGCCTTCCGTACTGCCCATGTTTCAGCAGGAGTTATGGCCATGAAGAAGCGTGAGTTTCGCAACTTGCGCCAAGGAGGACGGACAGTTGGCCAGTATGTGGAGGACTATAGTAAGCTAGCACGTTATACCCCAGATGACGTTGCTACTGATGCAGCTAAGCGGGAGAAGTTCCTGGGAGGACTGAATGATGAGTTGAGCATGAAGTTGATGGTAGCAACCTTCAACAACTATTAGGAGTTGGTAGATCGTGCTCTCATGATTGAAGGGAAGCAGCAGCAGATTGAGAATCGCAAGAGGAAGTATGGACAAGGGAAGTACAATTCAGGAGCTCAGCAGAAGCCACGTTTTACCCCTAGACTGGGAGGACATTTTCAGCATGCCCATGGAGGAGGTAGCTCGCACAATCATAATGGCACCAAGAATGGTAATGGCAATGGAGGAAGCAACGGCGAGAGTCATACCAACCCATCAACCCCAGCCAAGAGAGACCTGAGCCAAGTCACTTGTTTTAAGTGCCAGAAGACCGGACATTATGCCAATGAATGTCCTGAATCTCATAATGGAAATGGCAATGGAAGCTCTGGGAAGAAGCCGAACCCTTTCAATAAGGGACAGGTGAACCACGTTAACGTGGAGGAGGTTGAAGAGCAGCCGGATGCAGTAATCGGTAAGTTTTTGGTTAAGTCATTTACTGCAATCATTCTTTTGATACTGGTGCATCGCATTCATACATATCAAGGGGATTTGTGGATAAGTATAACCTGCCCACCAAAGTTCTTAGAACACCCATGTTAGTAAGATCACCAGGAGCGGAGTATATGGCTAGTAAGGGATGTTTTCAAGTGCCATTGAGTATAGGTAGGCATGTGTTTCCCTCGGATTTAATCATTTTGGAATCACAAGGTTTGGATGTAATTCTGGGTATGGATTGGCTGTCGATGTATGGAGGAAACATCGATTGCGCCAGTAAGTCAATTTTGCTTACCACCCAGAAGGGAGAAGGATCAAGTATGTATCCCGGCATGTGCCTAAAAGGACTCAAGTAAATTCGTTAATAGTATTTCCCTGATGTATTTCCAAAGGAGTTGCCAGGCATGCCACCAGATAGATATATTGAGTTTTTGATTGAGCTTTTGCCAAACACAGGGCCAATATCTAAGAGACCATATAGGATGTCCGCAAATGATTTGGAAGAGATTAAGAAGCAGATTAAGGAGTTACTGGATAAAGGATATATCCGCCCAAGTTCTTCGCCTTGGGGATCGCCAGTACTTCTAGTAGAGAAGAACACTTCTTTGATCATACTTCCTACTACCCAATTTTTATTGCATTAGATCAATCCTCAAACCTTGCATGATTAGGATCTAATTAAATTGTTGGTTTTGGGAAGTAGATGAGGTAGTACCTATTACCTGTTATTATCAAACCTTTGGGAATTACTTCTATGTTTGCTTATTAGGCCATGCTATGCTAGTAGACGTGGATTGGGTGCGTTTATCCATGACAGATCTGAGATTGATAATTAATGGTTTATTTAAGGTGGCAACTTTAATACACATCTGGGTGGATTGAGGCACCTGGGTATTCAAGCGATTTCTTGTTTTTCTTTTGGACCGCCACGCAGGATCAAAGGAATCATGAGATTATTCATACTAGAAACTTCCGTGTGCAGCCACAAGCTACTATGGGCTCTAGCATAGTTGATTAAGTTGTGTGAACTCTTATAGTGGTAGACTAGCAGATGTAGGAGAAAGTAGGTGTAACGGTCTACCCGTTCGTAAGGTGTGAGCGTTTCTGAAAGACTATGTCTCGGTCATCCGTTTCTCAAACACCATGTAGTGCGAGAATCTCAACGGAGGAGATCGAGTCTTGTGGGGAAAAGTGCGCAAACCTCTGCAGAGTGTAGAAACTAATCATGGTTAGCAGTGTCCCCGGACATCTTGAGTATCTAGTACTTGGATTATTATGTGAATCTCATCATGTTACTCTAATTAATTTTGTTGGGTTTTAATGATGATGCTTAATTGGGATTGAGAGGGTGTCTACACTCTCAATGTTTAACAACCACCATGATAGTTAAATAAAATGTATTCCTTTGCAGTAGGGAAAAATTGGCTTTACGCAAAACTGTAACCATAGAGCTTTCCACCAGCCAAATATGCATGTAGTATAGCCTTATTCTTTCTTTGCTCTCTATGTGTTACATTGCCAGCATATTCCATGTGTTGACCCGTTTCGGGCTGCAATGTTCATGTTGCAGATTTTTTCAGACGACGAGTAAGGTACCTTTAGGTCATGGTTCTATACTCAGTGATGCCGTTGGAGTTGATGGACTCACTTATCTTCCAAGCCTTCCACTGTTATCGTTATTAGATGGCCTTAAGCCATATTTATTGTAATAAGTTCTCTTTTGAGACACTCGATGTAATAAGTGTGTGATTGCTACTCTGATATAAATCCTTCAAGTACTGTGTGGTGTCAGCATTACTGATCCAGGGATGACACCGGAGCACAGAGATTGGACAGTTTGAGGTCTGGTCGCTACATACAGCATAATCACTTGCATCACACATAATTTCAAAGGTTTAAATTCCAATCAGGTGGCTGAACAATAGGTGCAGAGACTAATGCTTTCTTAAGTATTTCAAATGCTTCTACACAATCATCATCAAAGATAAATGGTATATCTTTTTGTAATAAATTAGTCAGAGGCCGAGAAATTTTTGAGAAGTCCTTGATGAACCTCCTATAAAATCCGCCGTGACCAAGGAAACTTCTTATACCTTTGATGTCCTTGGGACATGGCATCTTTTCAATAGTATCAACCTTGGCTTTATCAACTTCAATACCTCTTTCAAAAACTTTATGCCCCATGACAATACCTTCATTAACCATAAAGTGGCACTTTTCCCAATTCAAGACAAGATTAGTTTCTTCACATCTCTGCAAAACTCGATCAAGATTGCTCAAGCAATCATCAAAAGAAGATCCCTAGACGGAAAAGTCATCCATGAAAACGTCACAAATCTTTCCACAGAAGTCAGAGAATATAGCCATCATGCATCTTTGAAAGGTAGCAGGTGCATTACATAAACCAAAAGGCATACGTCTATAAGCAAAAGTACCAAAAGGGCATGTAAAAGTAGTCGTTGATTGATCTTTAGCCGACACAGGTATTTGAGACAAAGCAGAATAACCATCTCGAAAGCAGTAATGTGTATGTTTGCATAATCTTTCTAGCATTTGATCGATAAAAGGTAAGGGGTAATGATCTTTCTTAGTAGCCTTATTTAATTTGCAGAAATCAATTACCATCCCATAATCGGTGATAATTCTTTGTGGAATCAATTCATCTTTATCATTAGGAACATTAGTAATACCTCCCTTCTTAGGGACACAATGAACAGGACTTACCCACTGGCTATCAGCAACGGGATAAATTATACCTGCCCCCAGAAGCTTTAGTATTTCTTTTCTTACCACTTCTTTCAGTTTAGGATTCAGACGTCGTTGAGGATCACGAATTGGTTTGGCATCTGCTTCCAAATTTATTTTATGTTGACATAGAGTGGGACTAATGCCCTTAAGATCATCAAGAGTATATCCAATAGCAGCATGGTGCTTCTTCAGAGTTTTCAATAATCTTTCTTCTTGATGCTCTGAAAGGTTAGCATTAATAATAATAGGATATATCTTCTTTTCATCAAGATAAGCATATTTAAGATTATCAAGCAATGGTTTAAGCTCAAACACGGTATCACCCTTAGGTGGAGGAGGATCCCCTAGGATTTCAACAGGCAAATTGTGTTTTAGCATAGGTTCTTGTTTAAAGAATACTTCATTTATTTCCCTTCTTTCATTCATAAACATATCATTCTCCTGGTCTAGCAAATATTGTTCTAAAGGATCATTAGGAGGTACGACAATAGAAGCAAGACCAATAATTTCATCCTTAATAAGCAATTCTTCTTCACAGTGTTGTTTACTAAATTTATAGAAATTAAACTTATGAGTCATATCATCCAAGCCAATAGTAACAACATTCTTTTTGCAGTCTATCCTAGCATTAATTGTATTCAAGAAGGGTCTATCAAATATAATGGGACAAAAACTATCTTGTGAAAAACTAAGAACAAGAAAATCAGCAGGATATTTAGTTTTCCCGCATAAGACTTCAACATCTCTAACAATTCTCATTGCTGAAATATTATCTCTTTTAGCAAGTTTAATTGTGACATCAATATCTTCTAACTCAGCAGGTGCAATTTCATGCTTGATTTCTTTATACAAGTCATAAAGTATAACACTAGCACTAGCACCCATATCACATAAGCCATGATAACAATGATCACCTATTTTAACAGAAATAACAGGAACGCCTACCACATGTCTATGTTTATGTTTAGCACAAGGTTTAGCAATTCTAGCAGTTTCATCGCAGAACTGGATAACATGCCCATCAATATTATCAGACAAGAGCTCTTTAACAATAGCAATATTAGGTTCAACTTTAACTTGCTCGGGAAGTGTATATGTTTTAATATTGCTTTTATGGACTACAGTTGAAGCTTTAGCATGATCCTTTATCCTAATAGGGAAAGGTGGTTTCTCAACATAAGAAGTAGGAACAAGAGGATCATTATAAGTGACAGTCTTTTCTTCAACTTTAATAGGTGCAGCTACTTTTACTTCTGTGGGAGAATGATATTTAAACCACTTCTCCTTAGGGAGATCAACATAAGTAGCAAAAAATTCACAGAAAGAAACTACTATCTCAGAATCAAGTCCATATTTAGTGCTAAACTTACGGAAAACATCGGTATCCATGAAAGATTTAACATAATCAAACTTAGGTGTCATACCTGACTCCTTACCATTGTCAAGGTCCCAATCTTCAGAGTTGCGTTTAATTCTATCCAATAAATACCATTTGAATTCAATAGTCTTCATCATAAAAGAGCCTGCACAAGAAGTATCAAGCATGATGCGATTGTTATCAGAAAGCCGAGCATAAATTTTTTGAAGAATTGTTTCTCTTGGAAGCTCATGATTGAGGCATGAATATAACATTGATTTAAGCCTCCCCCAAGTTTGGGCGATGCTTTCTCCTTCGCGAGGCCAAAAATTATATATATAATTGCAATCACGATGAACAAGATGCATACGGGAATACTTTTAATGAAATTTCAATTTCAATCTTCTATAGTTTCATGATCTCATATCATTACATAGCGTATACCATGTCAATGCGTCTTCCTTCAAAGATAAAGGGAAGTCCTTCTTCTTAGCAACATCATCGGAAATACCTACAGGCTTAAATAATCCACAAACTTTATCCACATATATTAGGTGTTCATCAGGATGCTTTGTTCCATCTCCTGTAAAAGGATTAGCTAACAGTTTTTCTATTATACTCGAAGGATACTCATAAGGAATTTCATTTTCAATAGGTTCAGTGGGTTGAGGAGCAACTCTTTGCTCTACTGGTCGGGGTGAAGATACCCCGAACAAGCCCCTCAGAGGATTACTTTCCATAGTAACAAGTGGCAGTAAATTTAAGCACACTATATAAATTTTTTCTTACCAAATTCCACCTACCAAAGGCGCTTCACTCCCCGGCAACGGCGCCAGAAAAGAGTCTTGATGACCCACAAGTATAGGGGGCCTATCGTAGTCCTTTCGATAAGTAAGAGTGTCGAACCCAACGAGGAGTAGAAGGAAATGATAAACGGTTTCCAGCAATGTATTCTCTGCAAGTACTGAAATAAGTGGTAACACATAGTTTTGCAATGAGATAATTTGTAATGAGTAACAAGTAACAAAAGTAAATAAAGTGCAGCAAGGTGGTCCAATCCTTTTTGTAGCAAAGGACAAGCCTGGACAAACTCTTATATAAGGAAAAGTGCTCCCGAGGACACATGGGAATATCGTCAAGCTAGTTTTCATCACGTTCATATGATTTGCGTTCGGTACTTTGAGAATTTGATATGTGGGTGGACCGGTGCTTGGGTGTTGTTCTTACTTGAACAAGCATCCCACTTATGATTAACCTCTATTGCAAGCATCCGCAACTACAACAAAAGTATTAAGGTAAACCTAATCATAGCATGAAACATATGGATCCAAATTAGCCCCTTACGATGCAACGCATAAACTAGGGTTTAAGCTTCTGTCACTCTAGCAACCCATCATCTACCTATTACTTCCCAATGCCTTCCTCTAGGCCCAAATAGTGGTGAAGTGTTATGTAGTCAACATTCATATAACACCACTAGAGACTAGACAACATACATCTCATCAAAATATCGAAAGAATACCAAATTCACATCTTTACCTAATAATAAAGAAAATTGGGTTTCTGTTGTACGTCGTCGCACATTTTACAAAAAAGACCCTGTGGTATGAGGTATTCATCCCGCAGTCCTTTTAAGTGGATAAGGACCACGCTTGTGTCCCCGACTCGAGCCCACGCCCATGCTGCTCCTAGACGTTCGCGGCGGTCTGGTGGCTGTGCTCCGTGATGCAGAAGCTGGACGGGGAGAAGAGGGGCGGGGGCAGGGATGTGGAGGGAGAGGGGTGGGGACGAGAAGGAAGAGGGGCAGCGTGGGTGGAGGCGGAGGAGACCGCGGCGGTGCGGGGCGAGGCAGAGGAGTGCTGCCCCGATACGGCAGGAAAATGAGATGCTCGGCGGCTTTAGCGGGCGAGCTGGGCTGAGCTAGTCCACGCGGCAGAAGAACGGGCACTACTCTCGGTTGTCCTCCTCCAGACGATAGTCGACGCAGGAGGCGGCGGCGGGTCGAACAGACGGATCGAGTCGGAGGAGCTCGAGGCCGACAGAGAGGTTTCCGGCAACGAGAACGGGGGTGCTGCGGGTTGTGTTCCATGGCCACTTCCTTCCCTGGAGAAAACAGAGATTAGAGAGAGAGAAGGGGAAAAAGCCCAGAGAGGAGGAGTAGACGGCTGGCCTGCGTGAGGCGGCTCTCCCGACGGCAGACGAGGTAGGAGGCTACGGATTCGGCTGCTTCGGCGTGGATCCGGTGGCGCGGTAGATGGATCGAGGCGGACGAGCACAAGGCCGATGGAGAGGTGGCCGGAGATGGCGGGTGGGGTGCTGTGGGGGTTGTCCATGGAAAAAATTGAGAGAGAAGAAGGAGAGGGAAAAGCATAGTGAGAGGAGGAACAGGGGCGGCTGCTGGTGGCCTGCTTCTAGCGGCTCGAGGCACCATCTCCAGGTGTGGTCGGAGGAGGCACCTCACGCGAGCGAGGGAAGGGACGACATGGGGTCACAAGGGACGAGGACATGCTCTCCTGCTCTCATGGCCAAGGAAAAAGGAAAGAACTGAGATGTAGGGGAAGGAAGCAAGGGAGAAGGAGGTGCTGCGGCGAGGCGCTAGAGCTTTGGTGGGGAGAAGATAAGGTTGGAGGAGGGACAGACAGCGATGGGAGTCTGGGGTCAGATGAAACGCGTCACCCGCGCGAGATGGTTGGTGTGCACCCGAGGCTCTGGACACGAGAGCACTTGATTAAATTGACCAGATTTGGTAATAATAAAAAACTAGGTAGATTAACTAGGAGGGACACGCTCCATTTACTAATAAGGTCGCTTGACTCTCGCCATGCATGCATTTTTTTCTCTCTGAATATACATTTTGGTTTTCCTTTTTGAAGTTGGATTTGCATCTATTTGTGTTTTTTGACGTAGTCATATTAACTACGTAGGTCAGGACACACATGGTAGAAATATATATGCCTGGTCGCCCAATGAAATTAATACATAAATTATCTCTGTGCTTTGTTGATTCCGATTTATATGAGTGCATAAGAAACCATTGGTGTCAAAACATAGACATTTACATGTCATGGCCACCAAGTTAATTATTCTTAATAAAGTTGTTATTTCGTATCAGGAAAAAGATGCCATGCTTGATATCCTTGAAGATGGTCATGTTGAAGGTAGTTCGGATGAACGTGGCAACCACCTTATACATCCTTTTGACCCAAACATTGATGCTATGAAGAAACATGAAACAATAGCATCCAGACAAAATTACTTTGAAAATGTTGGATATGCGACATTTTTATTGTCTGATGTAAGTGCAATGGTTAATCTTCCCGTGCGGTATGCTTTGTCACTAGACATCGACGAAGTGAAGTTAGACGAATGACATGGTGTATATAGCAATGCTCTTACTTTAACTTCATGTTACTGCTATCTAAATTGCTTCAAGGAAAAACATGATACTCTAGCATGCATACAACACATATATTCTGATGCTTATCTCCAGCATAATCCAATTTTAATAAAGCGTTCACTTTCTTAAAATAAATAAAAACCCATGTTTTTCTGAAAAGTAAAAAATAAGAAGTATTCACATACTATTCCATGAGTCACTACTCTTCTATATGATGAAGAAAGCTAAGGTGGCTTCTTAACATTCAAAATTCAGACTCCAAAATGTAATAATCAAGGTTATCTTATTATGGACGTTTATCAGAACTGAATGTAAAAAATGGAGCGTAATAGCACATGAATCATTTTTTGTGAGTCTTTATGCCCGTTGCAATGCACGGGCATTTGTACTAGTGACTACTAATAGCAAGACTTCTCGCTTGTCCTCAGGAACAAACGTAACTACTCACAAAGCATAAACATGTTCATAATCAGAGGGGTGTTAATATGCATAAAGGATCTGTACATATGATCTTCCACCAATTAAACCAACTAGCATCAACTACAAGGAGTAATTAACACTACTAGCACCAATCCCGGACTTGAAGACAAGAATCGGATACAAGAGATGAACTAGGGTTTTGAGATGAGATGGTGCCGATGAAGATGTTGATGGAGATTGCCCTCTCCCGATGAGATGAGCGTTGGTGATGACGATGGCGATGATTCCCCTCTCCGGGAGGGAAGTTTCCCCGGCAGAACAGCTCTGCCGGAGCTCTAGATTGGATCCGCCAAGGTTCCGCCTCGTAGCGGCGGAGTTTCATCCCGAAAGGTTGCTTCTTATTTTTTTCTCGATGAAAGACTTCATATAGGAGAAGATGGTCATCGGAGAGCCACCAGGGGGCCCACGAGGTAGGGGGCGCGCCCTAGGGGGGAGCGCCCCCACCCTCGTGAGAAGGGTGTGGGCCCCCTGGTCTTCATCTTTGGCGAGGATTTTTCATTATTTATTATAAGGTGTTCCGTGGAGTTTCAAGACTTTTGGTGTTGTGCAGAATAGGTCTCTAATATTTGCTCCTTTTCCAGCCCAGAATTCCAGCTGCTGTTATTCTCTCTCCTTATGTAAACCTTGTAAAATAAGAGAGAATAGCCATAAGTATTGTGACATAATGAGAAATAACAGCCCATAATGCAATAAATATCGATATAAAAGCATGATGCAAAATGGACGTATCACACCACGGCCTGAATACGACTAGAAACCCAACCATGTGCCAGGATTCAGGCCCGCAGGAGGCCCAGTAGACCCACAAGCACATCATGACAAATTAGGCCCGCAAGCCTGCAGTTGAGAGGAGCTCGAGAGGGTTGGCGCATCCACACTTATAAACCACTCTCGAGCTCTCTCAGTTAGCGAGGTGGGACTAAAGTTTTGGCCGCGACGTGAGGCAGCACAGGGCCTTTGGTCCCAGTTGGTGCCACCAACCGGGACTAAAGGGGTGCATTTGTACCGGTTCTTGACATCAACCGGTACCAATGCCACTCCCCCTTTAGTCCCGGTTGGTGCCACCAACCGGGACCAAAGGCCGCCGCTTCCCACCCTTTGGGCTGCCGAAAACTGACCTTTGGTCATGGTTGGTGGCACCAACCGGGACTAGAGGTGGCGTTGGTCCCGGTTGGTGCTATGAACCGGTACCAATGGTCTAGGTATATAAGCTGGACTTGTGAAAATTACAAAATTTCACCGTCAGTTTGTGCCCGACGCCCCAGCGCTGCTCCTCGTCGCCGTCGCCGTCATCACCCCTGCCTCCGACCCCGTCGCCGCACCACCCCTGCGTCCGACGCAGTCGCCGCGCTGCCCTGCCTCCAACGCCGTCGGCGCGCCGCCCTGCCTCCGACGCCGTCGCCGCGCTGCCCCTGCCTCCGACGCCGTCGCCGCGCCACCCCTGCCCCCGACCATGCAGTCACCGCGCCGGCCCCTGCCCCGTGCCTGAGCCCCTTCCCGCGGGCCGCCCCCGCGTGCCGACGCCCTCTCCTCCCCCACCGTCGCCATCGCCAAACGCGCTCGCTGTGAGCCGCCGCGCCGGTCTGGCTCTGTTTTTATTTTGTATTAGATTAATTTTTTGTTCATATATATAAAATGTATATTTGTATGTATGTGGCTATATGTAAGTTCAGAGCATGTTTTTTATTAGATTAATTTCTTATTAGATTTATTACATTAATTTCTTTGTTCACAGCATGTTTTTGTTCATATATGTATTTTTTTGTTCATATGTGTATTAATGTTTTTGCTGCATATATGTAATTTTTTTCAATGTATATATGTGTGTGGTAGCTATATATGCATGTTGAGGGGGGGTGGGGGTCGATATACCCCCTCCCCGATAATTTCAACATGAGGGGAGGTCGATATACCCCCTCCCCGATAACATTTTTTAGAAAAGTTTTATATATCTAGCTAGGAAGAAAGGAAGAAGGAATGAACTAAGAAGATGAAAAAAAAAGAGGAGACAAAGAAGGAATAGAGGAGAAGAAGAAAAAATAGAGTCTATTTTTTCTTCTTCTCCTCTATTCCTTCTTCTTCTCCTTTTTTTCTTCTTCTCCTTTTTTATCTCCTACTTCCTCTTTCTTAATTTTTATCGGGAACTCCGTTCCAAAATAACTTCGACATGATGGGCAGTCGATATATATAGCCCCTCTCGACCGTGATAACTTATACCGCGGGAGCACCCCATGGCCCTCTCGCTTGACCAAAACTCTCGAGGACACCCAAACCGTAGAAAAAAATGATGTAGGTCTCCTACCCCCTCCCACCATGCCCCTACCCAACAAACTCTCTCAAGGCCACCCAAATTTACCAAGTTAAAAGAGCGGTGTCATCGAGGCCACCCCATACCCTTGAAGCGTTGCCAAGGGCACCCCAAACCCTTGAAGAGTTGCCGATCGAGGCCACCCCAAACCCTAGAGAAGCAGCATCGAGGCCACTAATTAATATGATTCCTTATTTTGATTAGCTAGCTAGTACTACGTTTGCCACTAATATATCCATCTGTCATGTTTGCATAATAATTTCCATGTTGTAAAAATTTGCAAAAACAATGGACCCCCGAGACGAAGCAACAGAAGCGATTTTGGGGGACATAATCGCACACGGAAGTGAGGCCGTCTTGTCGTTTCTCAATGAGGGTGAAGAAGCAGACTACGATGATCGAACAATGGAGGAGGAAGGACATGATCATGATGGCTCCGGTGACCCAATGCCGGTGCAAGAAGGACACCATGATGACGGCTCCGGTGACCGAACGGAGTCCGGCCAGGTATATATATTAATTAAGCATGTGCTGACTATAGCTAGCTAATTGATGCATTAATTGTTTTTGGTATGTACACATATATTAATGAACTCTCGTATTTCTTCTTTTTTCTAGCCCTCCGGATCGAGCACAACTTCGGTAAAGAGACGAGGCCCAAAGAAAAAGTTGCGCTCGGATGAAAGGTTTGAGATCATAGAAATCGCCCGTGATGGCATGCCGATTGAACCCATCCAGACAAAGGAAGCATTTGCTGCTCAGTGCGGGGTTCTTGTTAGGGACAAGATCCCGATCAGCATCCACCAATGGTTAAAGCCGGCTAAAGAAGACCCTGAGGTGTCTTATGTCCCCGATATACAGAAACATGATCTTTGGTCCGCGCTGAAGGAAAATTTCACCCTACCGCTAGAGGAGGATCCGGAGAAGCCAGTTAAAGAGTAATTGATCAAGTCTCATGCTCTTACGAAGATGGCAGAACTATTTAGGAGGTGGAAGAATGAGCTGAAAAAATTTGTCGACAAAGAAGAGACACCAGAATTCATCGGCCGGTATGAGAAGATCAGAGATCATTGGCCCGCATTTGTGGCCCACAAGACATTGGACAAGAGTAAGAAGATGTCAGTGACAAAGAAGAAGAATGTTGCGGAGAAGAAGCTTCACCATCGCACGGGGTCAGGTGGCTACCTCAAAGCCCGGCCGTTTTGGGCCAAGGCTGAGAATGGCCTGCTTGATAAAGGGGTCGAACCAGAGACATTGAGGTGGCCAGACCGTTGCCGGACTTGGTTCTTCGGGGCTGGCAGAACCTTGGACCCTATATCAGGGAAGTGCGTTTGGACGGACGAGCAAATGAGAATACTAGTCACGAGGCTTCAGGAGTATATCGATGCAGCCCAGCAAGGGACGGTCGTTCCAGACAGAGAGAACGACAAGCTCACAATGGTCCCCGGGAATCCTGAGCACCCTGGACGGACACGAGGCACGCCAGGCTCCGTACCGTGGAAGGCTGGGTTTCCGGACGCATGAGGTTACAAATGCCAGGAGAGTAGGAAGAAAGTGGAGCAGATCCAAATTCAGGCACTGCACGCAAGGGTACAAGCGATAGAGCAACGAGAAGAAGATCGCAACAAGCGACCCGACGAAGCTTCCCCGAAGCTACCCCGCCATCTCAGCGGAGAAGCAGCGTGGCTTCCACCGAGCTGCAGCAGCTGGAGCCTGCCTTCACGGCTCCTGCTAGCTACCCCGTGGACTTAAACACGGAGTCTCAAAATTGCCACCTTATGACGCAATGGATGAAAATGAAAGTCAAGGCGGCTGTTGGCTCTATTGCACCTCCTGAACCTGGCACAACTTGTCACTGCCGGCCGATTCCAGATGGATATGCTAGGGTGATGGTGGACGAAATAACGGAGGGATTTGAGGAGCTCGAGGTTGACCACCCTACCAGTGAAGGGGAGACTCGGCTGGGTTCTGCTCTGAAGACTCCATGCATATGGCGGAAGGAACTCATGAACCTTCTGAACTGGATGCCTCCTCCTCCTCCTCCACCGGCGAGTCAGGGCACTTCGCCTCCTCCTCTGCCTCCACCTCCGGCGAGTGATCAGGGCACTCAGTCTCCTTATCCGTCGCGTGGCGGCACTCCAGCTCCTTCTCCGCCTGCGTCGGCGCGCCCGAGCAGCCAGCCTCCTTCTCCGCCTCGCCAGCAAGGGCGGAAGAGATCCGCCGCCACTACGGCTGCTCCGGCACGTCGTAGTCCTTCTCCTCCGCCTCGTAAGCAAGAACGAAAGAAGACAGCCGCAACCGCTCTGTCTGCTCGGGCGTCTAGCAGTACAGCCAGAGGCGGGAGGCAATACAGATTCGGTCCACCTCTCAAGCCTCTAGAGAAGTTACCATACGAGAGGACCGTTGATGAAAACGCGAAGATCGTTGAAAAGAAGTGAAGGACATCTTTGAAGGGGTGAAAGCAAAGAGATATCCACCTCCGGAGGAGAAGGTAGATCCGATGAAAGCAAAGTGCACTATCGATGCCCTGAGGAAACGACCAAAGTCTCCACTGAAAAACAACTATGAGCGCATTACTGCAAAGGTATATATCGAAGCGGAGCAGTCGGGAAGTACTATCAGTGATCGAAGGTTTGCAGAACGACAAGTTGGGAAAAAATGCCCAACTCAGCGAACAAGCGGACCAATCGTGCCCCCCGCTCAAGGTGTCTAGCGATATCGTCGCTAATGATCCGAGGATGGTGCCCGGTTATAGCAATCTTGGAGATTACCTGCCCGACGATGTAAATTATGATTTCTTGGAGGTGGAAGAACACCAATACCATTACGAGAAGCCTTTGTCAAAGATGAAAAATTTCTAACAACGATGATGCGAAGATTCCATGATTGGTACATGAAAACCTGCAGAGAGTCTGGGGGGACAAATACTTTGTATCTGAGAGTTAAAGAGGAGCACGACCCCGTTGGAATTGATTTGTTGACTGTTCCATTTTGAGGAGTTCTTCCAGTGGTTCAATCAAAAGGCCCTCGATAAATTAATGGTCACTTGCTACTGTTTGTAAGTACTACTTCTGTCATTAAGTCTCTATATATAGCTCAGCTCTTTCATTGCATGTATATATGGTTATCCTCACTATATTATGCAGATTGAAGATCGTCGAGTGCAGAAAAGCACAAATGTATGATATTGGGTTCATTAACACAAATCTCATAGATGAATTTCATGTTAAAAAGAACGCCAAAGATGCTGAGGCCAACTTGCTCAAATCATTCATAATAAATCAAAACAAAGATAAAATACTCTTTCCTTACAACTTCAAGTCAGTGTTACTATCTTGTGCATATTCTGTTTCCCTTATTACTCGAGCGAGGTTATAGTAATGTAATTGATGAGTTATGCATGTGTGCGTAGCTTCCACTATATTATCCTGGGGAATAAGCTTGAGCAAGGAATAGTAACCGTCTTAGACTCGAGACGAGAAGATCCCGAGACCTATGCGGACATGACTAAAATTCTCAACAACTAAGTTCAATCGATCATTATTGCATCATATAGGCAACTTTTTGTTAATTTCCTGGTATCTCAAGTAGTAATTATTTTCTTTATCTTGCAGGGTTTGGAAAAAGTTCACCGAAGAAACTCCGGAACTGTCGAAGGAGCTAGCTAGTCCCGTTGATTCTAGCAACTTTCATCAATGCCATTTATAATGCTTCATTATCAGTTTGATTAACCATTGTTTCTCGTAAAGTGCTCGTGGCAGGAACAAGGGAATGATTACTTTGGATACTATGTGTGCGTGTTCATCTACAACGCGACTTGCAAATATAAGCGGGGCTACTCCAAAAGACAATTTGATGTGCGTAAGCAGTAATATTCACAATTTCATTTTATTACACCATCATTTCTATTGAGTTTCATTCATATATATATGTATTAACCCCCTTCTTCAAATTAGACGTGGGAGATGCGGAATGAACTCCTACCAGAAGATCGCATGAAAACAATTCAAGAGGATTTGGCGGGATTCTTTCTTGACCACGTCATCAATAAAGTCGGTGAATACCATGTGGAACTTGATTTCCGATGCTAGGGGATTGTAAGAGATCTTACATATTGTATAAGTATGTAGCCAGTAGCGTCGGATAGATAGTACGAAAACTTGTTGTTCGACCAATCTCTTGGAGAAGGAGAGGTCGATCGCTTCTCTCGGTATGCATGAAGAACTTTTGTACTTAATGGTTTCCTTCATTTTCTTACTAGCTAGCGTGTCGAGGGCGTCTCTATACGTATAGTACGTAGCATCGACCAAGCACGGAGATAAGAGAGGACACTTCTCTCTATTAATTAATTAGCTACCTAACACAATATATGAAACACCTTAATTAACCATACAAACCCCCAAATCCTCCCCCCTTCAGAAAAAAAGCCTAGACTCTGAACAACTGACGCGTGGATGCCTTTTGGTCCCGGTTGGTGTCACCAACCGGGACCAAAGGCCCCCCTGCCTGGGCTAGCCGCAGCGGTGACGTGGAGGCCCATCTGTCCCGATTCATGTAAGAACCGGGACTAAAGGCCAAAGGCATTAGTAACGACCTTTTAATCCCAGTTCCAAAACCGGGACAGAAGGCCCTTACGAACCAGGACAAATGGCCCTTTTTCTATTAGTGCTTTGTCAATCTCTAAAAAAAATCTACTTATACTTTTCATTATGTGGTGCCATCACCTACCATAGTATTAGTATATAATCTTATTGATTTATTTCCTTTCTTCATTTATTTCCTTTCTCTTTTTCTTTCTTTATTTCTTTTCTTTATTTGCAACATGAAACTAAAGAAAGCAAAAACTCAAACTAACTTATTATATACTTGCACACGATTACAAGGATAGATCACTAAGAAAACTCTCAAAGAAGAAAGGATCGAAATAAATATATTTCATATAAAAGCAAATGATCGAACTAGGATAAGTAAAAGCAAACAGATAGTGGGATGATACGATACCGGGGCACCTCCCCCAAGCTTGGCGAAAGCCAAGGGGAGTGCCCATACCCGATACTAAATTCTCCTTTGGTGGTGAAGAATATGGTGGTCGTGATGAAGAAGTATTCTCCAATATAACCATGAGTAGATCCCTCAAACTTTGAATCTCCCGAATGGCTTGATGAATTAATTCACTTTTTTTCTTCACCTCAGCCATTATGTGTTTATTCTCAGGGCCCCAAGGTTTTGTTCCTGCACTGTTTTCTCATAACCGGGATATGGCCCAGTTGAAAGGCATGTGCCTATGATAACCCACAAGTATAGGGGATCAATTGTAGACTCTTCCGATAAGTAAGAGTGTCGAACCCAATGAGGAGCTAAAGGTAGAACAAATATTCCCTCAAGTTCTATTGACCATCGATACAACTCTACGCACACTTAACGTTCACTTTACCTAGAACAAGTATGAAACTAGAAGTACTTTGTAGGTGTTTTTGGATAGGTTTCCAAGAAAATAAAGTGCATGTAAATAAAAAGTAGGGGATGTTTAGGTAAAGAAGCAATAAAGTTAGTATAGCGAGTGTAGAAAAGTGGTGGTAGGGTTGCGAAGTTGTCCCTACGCAATTGACTATGTTACTAGACCGATAGCAAGTTTTATGTGGGAGAGGCCACTGCTAGCATGTCATCCCTGACCTGGAATTCTATGCACTTATGATTGGAACTATTAGCAAGCATCCGCAACTACTAACGTTCATTAAGGTAAAATCCAAGCATAGCATTAAGATATATTGGTCCCCCTTCAATCCTATATGCATCAATTTCTATGATAGGTTGAAGTTTCTGTCACTCTTGCCCTCTAATACATAGTCCTATCAACATACAACTAACCTATGGTGTGATCCACGCGCGCGCTCATATGATGGGCACCAAAGGACAACAACATAACCAAAAGCAAATTAAATCAATCATAGTAATTCATCAACCACCGACATGACAACGAGAATCTACTCAGACATCATAGGATGGCAACACATCATTGGATAATAATATGAAGCATAAAGCACCATGTTCAAGTAGAGGGTACAATGGGTTGCAGGAGATTGGACCACTGTAGATAGAGGGGGGAAGGTGATGGAGATGTTGGTGAAGATGGTGGAGGTGTTGGTGTAGATTGTGGTGATGATGATGGCCCCCGACGGCGTTCAGGCGCCACCGGAAGCGAGGGGGAGAGAGCCCCCCTTCTTCTTCTTCTTCCTTGACCTTCTAGCTAGGTGGGAGAAGGGTTTCCCTTCTGGTCCTTGGCCTCCATGGCATGGGAGGGGCGAGAGGCCCTCCGAGATTGGATTGAAACCTTCACCCCGATTTTTTTTTCCGAAAATTAGCTTTCTTGCGGCCAAAGAAGAGCAGTAACCGCCTTACGGGGGGGGGGGGGGGGGGGGGGGGGGGGGGGGGGCGGGGGTCGGGGGGGCGCCTAGGGAGGGTAGGTGCGCCCCCTGCCTCGTGGATCCCTCGGACACCGTCTCACATTGATTTTCTTCCCATATTGCACATATATTCCAAAAATATTATCCGTCCGTTTTTATCCCGTTTGGACTCCGTTTGATATGGATTTTCTGCGAAATAAAAAACATGTAACAAACAGGAACTGGCACTTGGCACTGGATCAATATGGTAGTCCCAAAAATAGTATAAATGTTGCCAAAAGTATATTAAAGTTGTAGAATATTTGCATGGAACAATCAAAAATTATAGATATGACGGAGACGTATCAGCATCCCCAAGCTTAATTCCTGCTCGTCCTCGAGTAGGTAAATGATAAAAAAGATAATATTTGATGTGGAATCCTACCTAACATAATCTTTATCATATATCTAATCATGGCATGAATATTAAGACACGAGTGATTCAAAGCAATAGTCTATCATTTGACATTAAGACAATAATACTTCAAGCATACTAACCAAGAAATTATGTCTTACTAAAATAACATAGCCAAAGAAAGCTCATCCCTACAAAATTATATAGTTTGGCTATGCTCCATATTCACCACACAATACACGAAGGATTCAAATCATGCACAACCTCGATGGCAAGCCGAGAAATTGGTTCATACTTTTTAATGCGCTTCGGCCTTTTCAACCCTCACGCAATACATGAGCGCAAGCCATGGACATAGCACTATGGGTGGAATAGAATATGAATATGATGATAGAGGTTTGTGTGAAGAAGACAAAAAAGGAGAAAGTCTCATATCGACGCGGCTAATCAATGGGCTATGGAGATTCCCATCAATTGATGTCAATGTGAGGAGTAGGGATTGCCATGCAACGGATGCACTAGGAGTTATAAGTGTATGAAAGCTCAAACTGAAACTAAGTGGGTGTGCATCCAACTTGCTTGCTCATGAAGACCTCGGGAATTTGAGGAAGCCCATCATTGGAATATACAAGCCAAGTTCTATAATGAAAATTCCCACTAGTATATGAAGTGATAACTCAAGAGACTCTCTATATGAAGAACATGGTTCTACTCTGAAGCAAAAGTGTGGTAAAAGGATAGTAACATTGCCCCTTCTCTCTTTTTCTCTCATTCTTTTTGTTTTGGTGGGCTTATTTGGCCTCTTTTTTTTTATTTGGGCTTCTTTGGCCTCTTTTCACTACAGGAAACAGAAGATTTGCCGTCAGCATTTCGTCAGGACTGACGGCAAACACAAATTTTGCCGACAGCGGCTGACCGCAAAGAATGGCTAATAACAAAGACATACTTTGCCGTCTGTAGAAAAAAAGCAGACGGCAAAGAGTCTTTGCCGTTTGTGATTTTTTTACAAACGACAAAGAGCTCACTTTGCCGTCTATAGAAAAAAAACACAAACAGCAAAGACTTTGTCGTTTGCTTTTTCTCTACAGACAGCAAAGTATGTCTCTTTGCTGTCTGTAAAAAAACCGCAGACGACAAAGAGAAAACACACATCAATCCCACGGATCAATCCCACGGATCGATGATGTGGCACGCAACCACAACGCCCACACTCGCCTCTCTCACCACGTGCACAACCACCCACCCAGGCTGGCCCACCACCCACTCCACCCCGGCTCCAGGTTGGCCCACCACCCACTCCACCCTGCCTTATCCTGTGCTCATCCCTCTCTCTCTCTATCTCGCAACGCACCACATCCATCCGCCTCTCTCTTTCACCCATGAGCGCCGCTCGCGTGCAGACGCCGGCGCACGCCACCTCCTCCGCGCAGCCCAGCGTCCGCCCGCCGGAGCCTGCCTCTGTGCGGCCCTGCGTCCACCAGCTGGAGCCCGCCTCCACCCGCACTTCCCGCCTCTCTCTCACCCTGAGCGTCGCCCACGTCCGAACACCGTCGCGCGCTCCTGACTTCACCTGCGTCAGCGCGCCGCCGCACACCCCGCCGGAGCCCTCCCTCGCCCACTTCTGCACGCGCCGCTTGCCTTCGCGCGCTCCCGCCTCCGCCCGCGTCAGCGCGCAGCCGCATATCCCCGCCGGAGCCTGCCTCCGCCCACGCCACCGGGCGCCTCCCGCCTCCACCCACATCCGCGCGCCACCGCGTACCTCCTGCATCTGCGTGCCACTGGGCGCCTCTCGTCTCCGCCCGCGTGTGCCCGCCTCTGCCCTCCCCGCTCGACGGCCGAAGCCCGCCTCCGCCCGCGCCACCGTTCGCCGCCGCAACGGCTGTCGCAGGGGGGCAACGCCGAACGCGGAGAGCCGCTGCCGCTCGCCCCATCGGGTGCAGGACGCCGAGCGGCTACATGGCCCACACGGCTGCCGTGAGGTCTTTGTTTGTAGGACGATTCCCGAGCTCGTTTCTCTGTAGCATGAACATGTAAATCGATTATGAAAATTGTTGATGTTGAGTTCTGTAAATTGATCTATAAAAGACATTGTAGCTACCAAATTTTGATGGCCGAGCATCCTACAAACTAATTATAGTTGATTTGCTGTGTAAATTTAGCTATAAAGAATGACATGGAAAATATTTCACTATTTAGGTGTCCTGTGAATTTTTTAGAATAAAAAAAATCTTTGCCATCTGTAAAGTAGTTTGGTGACGGCAAAGATTGTGCTTCGGCTGACGGCAGAGATGTTTCTTTGCCGTCTGTTACTAGGATTAGCTGACGGCAAAGTCTTTGCCATCTGCCTGATGAAAAGCTGACAGCAAAGTACCCTTTACCGACTTTGTCTTTGCCTTCATACATTGCTGTCAGCTGCTTGACGACAAACTCTTTGCCATCTGTATACCAGCCTTTGCCGTCTGTTATTGCCTGACGACAAATTGCTTGATTCCTGTAGTGTTTATTTATTTTTAAAGTCCGGTGTCTCATCCCGACTTGTGGGGGAATCATAGTCTCCATCATCCTTTCCTCACTAGGGCAATGCTCTAATAATGATGATCATCACACTTTTATTTACTTACAACTCAATATTACAACTCGATACTAGAACAAAGATATGACACTATATGAACGCCTTCGGCAATATACCAGGATGTGCAATGATCTAGCGTGGCAATGACATCAAAAAATGGACAAGCCATGAAAACATCATGGTAGCTATCTTACGATCATGCAAAGCAATATGACAATGATGCTCAAGTCATGTATATGATGATGATGGAAGTTGCATGTCAATATATCTCGGAATGGCTATGGAAATGCCATGATAGATAGGTATCGTGGCTGGTTTGAGGAAGATATAAGGAGGTTTATGTGTGATAGAGTGTATCGTATCACAGGGTTTGGATGCACCGGTGAAGTTTGCACCAACTGTCGAGGTGAGAAAGGGTAATGCACGGTACTGAAGAGACTAGCAATGATGGGAGAGTGAGACTGCGTATAATCCATGGACTCGCATTAGTCATAAAGAACTCATATACTTATTGCAAAAGTTTATTAGCCCTCGAAGCAAAGTACTACTATGCATGCCCCTAGGGGGATAGATTGGTAGGAAAAGACGATCGCTCGTCCCCGTCCGCCACTCATAAGGAAGACAATCAATAAATACCTCATGCTCCAACTTCGTTACAAAACGGTTCACCATACGTGCATGCTACGGGACTCGCAAACCTCAACACAAGTATTTCTCAATTTCACAATTACTCAAATAACATGACTCTAATATCACCACCTTTATATTGCAAAACTATTGCAAGGAATCAAACATATCATATTCAATGATCTACAAGTTTTATGTAGGATTTTATGACCAACCATGTGAATGACCGATTCCTGTCATCTCTCTAAATGGATATAAGTGAAGCAAGAGAGTTCAATTATTTCTACAAAAGATATGTACACGCTCTAAAAAATATAAGTGAAGCAAAAGAGCATTCTACAAATGGCAGTTTTCTATGTGAAGAGAAACAGACAATCCAATCAAATGATATAAGAGAAGCACATGAAGCATTCTATAAAGCCATACTCAAAAGATATAAGTGAAGTGCAAAGAGCATTCTATAAATCAACCATGGACTATCTCATTCCAACATGGTGCATAAAACAAAAAGGAAAACTAAATGCAAAAGACCCTCCAAGATTGCACATATCGCATGAACGAGATGAATCCGAAAACATACCGATACTTGTTGAAGAAAGATGGGATGCCTTCCGGGGCATTCCCAAGCTTAGACGCTTGAGTCTCCTTGAATATTTACTTGGGGTGCCTCGGGCATACCCAAGCTTGATCTCTTGCCTCTCCTTCTTCTCCTCACATCGAGACATCCTCGCTCTTCGAGCACTTCATCCAACAAAACTCAACAGAAAGCTCGGTAAGATCCATTAGTATAATAAAGCAAATCATTACTCTAAGTACAGTTGAAAACCAATTCATATTTTGTTTTTGCATTGTAGCTACTGTAATATAACTTCTCCATGGCTTAATCGACTGATATAAATCGATAGTTTCATCAAAACAAGCAAACTATGCATCAAAAACAGAATCTGTCTAAAACAGAACAGTCTGTAATAATCTGAATATTCACCATACATCTGGTACTCAAACAATTCTACCACAATTAGGAAAAATAAAACATTTGTATAGAAAGACAGTGCAAAAAGTTTCAGAACCATTTGACGTTCCACTAAAAAATGTAAAATCGTGCATTACAACCAAAGTTTCTGTCCTACACCGTACAAACCAACAAGTAATCTAAAACATCCCAAAGGCAAACCTTGGCACAATATTTTTATTTTAAAACTTTATAAAAGCACACAACAGAAATAAATGACTCTCTAAAACTTCCGGGTTGTCTCCCTGACAGCGCTTTCTTTAAAGCCATTAAGCTAGGCATATAGCGCTCAAGTAATGGATCCACCCGGATCCCAAGGTATATCAAAGCCAATTTGAATTAGCAATGATTTTGCATTTAGTACTGAGCACAAAGCAACATATATCATGTAATGACGAAGTCTAACTCTCTTCCTATGCATCGGCATGTCATAAAAGAACAATTCATGCACACAAAGTAAAGGCCAATGCATAGTATAAACAGTTTCTTGCAATTTTTTCGTGTTGGAAACATAAAGAGGCGGAGATGTAGTTCCTCTCTCATAATAATTGCAACTAGAAGCAGAAAGCACATGCATATTATATTTATCAAAGTCATCATGTGTAATAGTAAAACGCAACACATCAATATAATCCTTAATAAGGGTAAACATCTCTGATATAGTGTAGTTGGGAGAATTCAAATAGATAATAGGACTATCATCCATGGGTGCAATATCAACAATTTCATGTTTAACATAAGGAACTATAGCAAGTTCATCTCCATAAGCATAATTCATATTGGCATCTTGGCCACAAGCATAGCAAGCATCATCGAAAATGGATATTTCAAGAGAATCAACGGGATCATAACAGTCATCATAGCAATCATCCTTCGGTAAGCACGAAGGCAAATTAAACAATGTATAGTTGAAGATTTACTCTCATTAGAAGGTGGGCACGGGTGATCAATCCGCTCTTCCTCCTTTTGTTCTTCGCTCTCCTCCTCAGCTTTTTCATTCAATGAGCTCACAGTTTCATCAATTCCTTATTCCATAGACTCCTGCAAAATATTAGTCTCTTCTTGGACAGCGGAGGAGTCCTCAATATATGGATTAACATAGGCATTAGAAGCATAATTATCATAACAATATTTAAGTATGGCAAATTTTTCAGATTTGTAAAGAGTAGCATCATACTTTTCAATCAAAGAAGCAATTTCGTAAGCACCCTTAAAAGCAACAAATTCTTCAATTTGTTGAACATCATAGTAATTATAAACACCCTTAGCATACGAAGATACGATTCTATTATCACTAAACTCACGTTGGCAGGGAGGTGTTTCTTAGGGTTTTCAGAACAACAAGTAACATCATATATTTCACATAAATTCCAAGCATAGCACTGTAAATGATAAATTTGATCTAGTAAAAGTTCCCCTTTTGAGATAAGCGGTGTCGCACATAACAAGCATGCTCATCTAAAGATTTTCCCTCAACTAAGATAGTTGGGGTTTTAGCACGAGCACAAAGGTATCGAAGATGATCCAAGTAAAAAGCTTTAGGAGTGTGATATATTTTGAATGGTTCTTCAACCATTGGTGTAGTAGGTACAACTATTATTTTTGGTATTTCGTGTTCCATATCCATAAATAAAGATAGAGAACAACCAAGAACAGCAAATAAAAATTACTTAGTGATAAAGCACACAACACTACTAGGGAAAACCCTAGTAGTAGCGCTGGTTTTGTGCTCACTAGTAGCGCGGGTAGGCGCGCTACTAATAAGGCACTACAGCTATTGCTTAGCAGCAACGCGTGCCCGCACGCGCTACTGCTAGGACAAATAGCTGCAGCGTTTGTTCACTCCCACGCTACTGCTAATGTAACTACTGGCAGCGTGTTTTCTCTCCATCGCTTCTAGTATTCTTTTTTTATTTTTTTATTTTTAGTGTATTTATGCACCATCGTACAAATATTGGTACAATACCAGTTATGAGGTTTACATCATTATGTCCATAACAGTGTGTCAAATGAAGGTGGATTAGGTTCAAGTGGAGTCAATATGTAGTGCATGTCAAAAGTATACTACTAATCCAAACTTGATCAGTTTGTACTAGTAGTACTTTCGATGTGCACCACATGTTGCCTCCACTTGAATCTAATGCGCCAGCACAAGCTATTTAAACATCATCATGGTCATTACCACCAACAGTATTTATTTAATCACCACTAACACTAGCTAATGATAATCATCATAGTCATTACCACCAACACTAGCTATTTTATCATCATAGTAATAGTGTAGCACATCATCATCCTCAAACTCATTTCTAGCTAGCTAATCTATACTGCTGCTCTATCTTAGGTAAAATAACATAAAACATGTGTAGCTCTCCTCCTTGATCAAGTTGGAGCATGCATATGAACCTGTCTCCTAATCATGGGTAGAGCATCTGTTTGCTGCCCCCTAGTACTTCTCTGCGCTTGTCCATCACACATTTGGTCCTGTCTTGCACTATTAAGCATCCGTCGTTAATCTTGAATGCACTAAAGTAATCTGTAGGATATCTTGGCCGTAAGCTAATAATACTCATGGTACCTTTAGTCTCGATCCCATAAGGCACAACATTCATCGGGAGTCCCTATTGAAGAACATCGTATGGTAACATACTTAGCAATGAAGTTTAGTTTCAAAAATAATGCATGGAAAAGATGCACCAAGGACAAATAGTAAAAATCTTATCATCCTTCCTAAATAGATGTGACCGTAGTTCATTACGAACACTATTGGTCGCACGTTTTCAGTACTAACATTTCTAAATGCAGGAAGAAAATTTGTCTTGGCAGTATCAAGATCCTCAAGCCATGAAACATAATGACTTAGCTCCTCGCAGTTTAGTTCAGCCTCGGGACAGTAGTAGGTCCTGTCTACCAAGCGCTGGACATGTTTTCTTGCACCGAAATAAGCTGACAATACAAACTGGTTGTTGTAACATCCCACAATTCTAAATTTTGGAATGTTATATTAAATAGATAGATTTGATTGATTGTTTGATTGATTGACTGAAAGTCAGTGAATTCGAAACTTTTTGAAAGTTAAATGAGAGGGAATAAAAGGACTTTCCCAAACTTTCATATTTGCTTTCTGATCTCCATGAATTCAAATTCCTTTCAAATACAAAACCCTTGAGCGAAGATGATATGACTTCTTCCATTTAAATTAAATGAAAGGGTATTTGAAAATGATTGAATTTCATTTGGAAATATTTCAATTCATAAACTTCATGCAGCTCAATGATTTTCATGAGAGAAGATAAAATGACTTCTTCAAATTATATGAAATATGAGTTGGGAGTTTCAAAGAATTAAATTCAAAGAATTAAAAGACCAGTAGCACTGTTTGAATTATTAGAATTTATGTGTATTTTATTAAATACAAGAAAAATGTTCACCGTGTAGAAAATCTTTTTCTGAAAATTTTGATATATTATATGCCTATATAATATTTTTAGTTATTTTGTTTTTATTATTTTAGTTCTCTGAAAAAAATATGTTTATTAAAAAAAAACTTCCCGCCGACCTAGGCCGGCCCAACAGGCCAAGCCCAGCCCAGCGCGCCGCTCCTCCCCTTCCCGAGCAGGAGTCCCCCTCGGGCACGCCGCCGCACCGCCATGGCCGCCGTGGCCGCCCCGGCCTCCTCCTTGCCCCTCGCCCACGCCATTGCCTCGCCCTCCCCCTATAAATCCCGCCGCCGCCGCCTCCCCTCTCCTCCTCTCGCATCGCGCCGCCGCACCACGCCGACAACCGCCGCCGCCGCCTGCTCCAGTCGCCGCCGCCGCCGCAAGTGAGCCACCCCGCCACCTAGTCCGCCGCCCCGCCTCACTGCTCGCCGCCGCACCGTCGCCTAGCGCCGCCCCGCGTCGCCCCGCGCAGCCGCCGTCGCCCGCACCTCGCCGGAGCCATGCCGCCTCGCCGGAGTCCGTTCGTTGCCGCCGCCGTTTTTATTTGGCGAACCGGTAAAACCCGCACAAAACCCGATCCGATTTTCCTCGGTTTAGCCGGATTATTTTAGGGTTCGGTTTTCGTTTAAAAAAACGGTTTAGTTTTTTTAGTTAGATCTATTTAGAGAACGTTCTCTGTTTATGAACTAGTTAGCGAACGTTCACTTTTTAGTTTTTTTCTTTTTCCAACGAAACCAATGCCCACATCTTCGTTATGATCTCCTCTATCCAGTAATCCAACTCAAACATGTTTTTGAAAGTTTTAAAATTTGAATTAGATCAGATTTGAATTCAAACTTTGTTTGATCATAACTTGAGTTTCGTAACTCCGTTTGAGTTGATTCTTTTTGCAAATCGAAGCTCTTGACCTAAACATTCTGATAAGGCCAAATTCACATAATTTTGGTACTGTTAGAAATTGTTTATGTTGCAAGAGCTATTTGCTTGGTTTTGATGTTTTCCGAATCGACTTCTTCGATCTTTCTGATCTTTTGAGTGATTGCTTATGTGTGGTTACTATTGCTTGATTACGATAGATTGACCGGAGTGTGACGAGTAGATCTATCAAGAGTTTTGAGTGCGAATCATCTTCATCAACATTGCAGGCAAGTTCACACTTTGATCATACCTCTTACTACCCAGTTTTATTGCATTAGATCAACCTCAAACATTGCATGATTAGGATCTAATTAAATTGTGGGTATTGGGAAGTAGTTGATGAGGTAGGAACCTATTGCCCTGCATTCAAACCTTGGGAGTTACTATTACGTTACGCCTATATTGCCATGCTATGCTCGTAGACGTGGACTGGTTCTGAGAGTATTGATGACAGATGTGAGATTGTTAATTAATGGTTTACTTAAGGTGGAAACTTAAACACACATCTGGGTGGATTGAGGCACCTGGTTATTCTAGGATTGCCTGTCTAGGCACCTGGGTAGAGCAGGATTGCCTATTTTTTTTATGGACCGCCACCCAGGCTCAAAGGAATCATGAGATTATTCATGCTAGAAACTTCCGTGTGCAGCCACAAGCTATTATGGGCTCTAGCATAGTTGATTAAGTCGTGCGAACTCTTACAGGGTAGACTAGCAGATGTAGGGGATGTAGGTGGTACGGTCTACCCGATCGTAAGGTGCTAGCGCTTCTGAAAGACTATGTCTCGGTCATCCGTTTCTCAAACACCATGTAGTGCGAGAAATCCAACGGAGGAGATCGAGTCTTGTGGGGAAAAGTGCAAAAACATCTGCAGAGTGTATAAACTAATCATGATTAGCCGTGTCCCCGGTTATGGACATCTTGAGTATCTAGTACTTGGATTATCATGTGAATCTCATCACGTTACTTTAAATTAATTTTGTTGGGTTTAATGATGTTACTTAATTGGGATTGAGAATGCTGTCAACCATTCTCAATGTTTAACAACCACCATGATAGTTAAATAAAATTTATTCCTTTGCAGTAGGGAAAAATTGGCTTTTCACAAAAACCTTATAACCATAGAGCTTTTCCATCAGCGAAATATGCATGTAGTGATAGCCTTTATTCATCATTCTCTATGGTGTGAATTTGCCAGTACATTCAATGTACTGACCCTCTGTGGCTGCAACGTTTCATGTTGCAAGATTATCTTACGACGAGTAAGTGATACGTTAGGGTTACGATTTCTACACTCAACTTTGCCGTTGGTGTTGATGGGAATCCACAACCTTGTTACTTCCGCTATTTGGATCGAGGTAATAGTATTTACGTTACTTTATACATGTGATTTACCTCTGTTATAAATCCTCGAGTACTGTGTGTGTCAGCATACCGATCCAGGGATGACACTTAAGCACAGAGACTTGATCCATTCGGGTCGGGTCGCTACAAGATGGTATCAGAGCACATGTTGACTGTAGGACGTGACCCTAGAAACTGGCAAGCCCATAGCAAAGATTTTTCTCTACAACTTTCCCTTTCAAAAGATCTTTTACATCTCTTCTCTTCTAAGCTTATTCAAAAATTCCATTCTAGTGAGACCATACCTTTTTTTCCCTTTTGACCACACGAAGATTAGACTGATGAGACCACTCCAAGAAGTACAAGATATCGGACAACTAAGACCACTTTGGAATGAAGAGTATTTTCCGTGCATCTGAATAATGGAAACTACAATGGTTGAAGACCGAAGACAAGTAGAATTTGAAAGCTCTGAAGAATTCCTAGATTTGTATGACCTAGGAAGGCTACCCTTATGGAACTTGGCAGACTATGGAAGTTGTTAATACCCGAGATCAAGGTGTATCGAAGAAAGACTGAAACAAGGAGCATGAGAACTCAAAGTTCTGTCAAGGAAAACCCTAAGGTAGGAGATATCAACTTATGGAATGATAGTTCATGGGAATGACAAGAGCAGAAACCCGGTTATCCGTGATGTCATCGCCTGCTGATGCTATTGTCACCGTGCTGAGTTAAGGATGCTTTCTTCAGAATGGATTTGATGGGAAGAGGGCTGATGGAGCACCTATTAGTAAGATGAAGTTTTAGCCTTAGCTGGTGTATCACCAGGATCTGGAGTAGTACATCAAGAAGTTTAAGGTGGAGCTCCATGAAGCCATATTAGACAAGGAAGCATTTCGTGAAGAACTCAGGAACCAAAAGCTGAAAGTAGCCAAGCTGGAGGAGCAAAACCTCCAGATACCGGAGATTCGTCAGGAACTGAAGGACAGTAGGACCATGGTTCATGTGAAGGATGTTGAAACCTAGAAGTTGAAATGCAACTCCGGAATATTAAAGGATGTCACAAGAGACTCGTGGTCAACAGAGTTGATCTGGCAAAAGAACTTGAGAAAGACAAGCATGATCGGAAGAAGCCATTGGAGGCATGAACAAGACTTGAAGAGTTAGACAACGTTTGAAGATTTATTGACCTTTAGAAGACCAAACCCCTGTTATATACCTACGTTAGATGCGATGTTTGTGAGCTGTCATTTGTTTGATGTTTTTTCCGACAGCCCCAATAAAATCTGTCTTTTTAAAACTGTTGTTTGCATTGTGTGTATCCCTCTCTATCTCTCTTATCTCACCCCAAACCCATGGACCCAATAGAGGATGAATGAAGATGAGCTTATATTTTCTAAACCGATGAGTCAATTGGAGACAGACTGATGGATTCAGAACATGGAGGATCACATGAAGGATAACCCTATAGTTGGACATGATATGACCCAGCATGCTCTTCAGTGCTTTGAAAGAGGTGCTGCTACTTGGTGGAGAATGTACCAAACCATCAATGGATGGCAAGGAGTAACCACTTGGAAAGAATTTAAGTTGACTCTGCCAAAGTCTCGGCTTGTTTCCCAGAAGTTGAAGCCTTATGGAAAGGATATGAAGAAACCTTGTGCAGGCAAGCTTTGTGGAGAAATAGGACACAACCATAAAGAACACAAGGATGAATGCCCAAATTGTGAAGGAAGTCACCCAGTTGAAGAATGCCCAACTACGCAGATTACTTGTTTCTTGTGTGAAGGGACTACCCACTATCCTGCTCAGTGTCACATTTACCCCATGGTACAACGAACCATCCAGCAGAAGAAAGAAGTACTGAAAGGAGCCCTCATGGAAATTTTAGAAGAAACTGTGATGAAGGAAGATATGGAGGACACGCCTAAAAAGACCCGAGTAAACCCTGCACTAAGTCTTGCTATTCATGTGGAGAAGAAGGACACATCTCCCAAAATTGTTTGAATGGGGATCTAGTAGAATTTCCGACAGAGGAAGTAGAGTATGACCCACAAGAAATCGAAAGCCCTGATTGGCATGGAAAAGTCCAGGAAGAGAAACCGATTGGAGCCCAGGAGGGACCTGAGTCATATCACATGTTATAGGTGCAAGGAGTCAGGGCACTACCTCAACAGTTGCCCAAAAAGGAAACCTCGATACTTGCCAGCAGTAATATGTTTTAGTTGTAATGGAGCAGGGCACTTTGCCAGAGAATGCCCCAAGGAGAAGGAAACTTGTGCTAGATAGTTGAGTTTGCAACAAAAGAAATGGAGTAGTAGAAGTGAGAACATTTTCTTTTATATTGAGGTGTTGAGTTGAGACATGTAATGGAAAAGCGAGAGATTGTAATCATTTGAGAATGAATAAAGTTAGCATCGTTGGTACTGATATGGATTTTATGAGTTGTTACTCTATGAAAGAAGGATTTTGACCATTTTTGAGGATAAGAGAAATATGGTCTACGGGAAGATTTGTGGCATTTAAGGTGGTAGTACCCTGTAATGGATTTCAGAACAAAATGAATACGAGTTTTGTCTCGATGTGTGATGCCCCCAAGAGTATGTGGGATGAAGTTGGACCGTCAGTTGTTTGGACCAAATGTGATCAAGGAGTCAGAAGAGAATGTAAGTTTATTCGAGGATAGACCGAGGTAGCTCCAGTCCAGGCAGAAGAGTATGCAGGACTTAAAAACGCAAGGAGGTAGTCTATGAAATTGGAGATGGCATTGTCATGTGTTCCTCTGCGGAGAGTAAACGATTGGGTAAGTAAATTTAGGCCTCGATTTGTAGGACCATACGAGTTTGGAGCGTATGAGAGAAGTGGCCTACAAGTTGGAGTTACCCGAAGGACTGTCAGGAGTTCATGATGTGTTTCACGGTTCCCAGTTGAAGAAGTGCCATGCAGAGATGGCCAATATTCCCATGTAAGGACGCTTGACCCTGGAAAGGATAATGTTGTTCCACGAAGTGGAATTTGGACTACATAAGTATAAGTTTTTATCTCCATATGAGGGATATCCCATGAGGATGAAGAGATGAGTTACCATTGGATATAAAGGAGGTATGATGTTGGAAATATGGATCAATGGAAATTCCATGATGAGTCTGAGTAATCATGTCCTAGTTTGGTGCCAATAGAAGGAAGGAAGACAATACAATTGAATGGATTTAAGAATACTAGGAAGTTGGAAGTTGGAATAATGATCAGTTGCCCGATGATAAGTCCAAGGACTACAAGTGATGAGATGGGCCATAACCCACAGGCCCAGGACCTGCCAAGAAGCAAGCACATTCTTGCTGAAGGAAAAACCCTGGAAGAGGATATGCCCTTATCGATAGACGACCTTATAGGAGTAACGCAAAACCTGAGAGTTGTGAAGGAACGATAGATGGTTGTTTGGCTTGCAGAATCTATGGATTTATCCGAACTTGGTTCGTCGACAAGAGAAATTCTGCAATGCTTGTGAGGATGACCGAGTGTTAGAATGCGAGATTCGCTAAACTGTATACATGGTAATGATTTGGGTGCGGGATGGATTGATCACCATACCGACTTACTCTTATTGTTCGCCTTGATATATGGGATGGTAAATCTGAGTGACTTACCTATAGTAGAGATACGACGATCAAAACCCTGTTTAAACCTTAGAATGGTATAAGAAATTTTTCCCTTGTACAAGGCAGCTTTTGCCAACCGTAGGTTATACAGTGAGGATCAACCCAGACCCATTTCTTGCAGGAGAAACCTTAAATTGTTGACCACCATGAGATATCGATTAGTTGTTTAGTACTGGCGCCAGACCCGTCAGGTAAGAAGACCCAGTCTCGGAATAACCTTACCAAGAGGAAATGAGAGAAGAATTGAGGAAAAGACTATGCCACTACCGGAAGAGCCCAAAGAAGGAATCATCCTTACGATCTGAGAAGACCGGCCCTGTCAAGAATAAGGATGGAGTATATGAGTTTTGATGGAACCGTAACCATGCTTCTAAGGGTGGTAGCACCCCAGACACCATGTGAGGATTGCTGGATTTTGAGGAGACCCCCAAACCCTAAACTTTTCTTGCTAGCCTCTCTGAATCTCGAGGACGAGATTCATTTTAAGGGTGGTAGGTTTGTAACACCCCAAAATTCTAAATTTTGGAATGTTATATTAAATAGATAGATTTGATTGATTGACTGAAAGTGAGTGAATTCGAAACTTTCTGAAAGTTAAATGAGAGGGAATAAAAGGACTTTCGCAAACTTTCATATTTGCTTTCTGATCTCCATGAATTCAAATACAAAACCTTGAGCGAAGATGATATGACTTCTTCCATTTAAATTAAATGAAAGGGTATTTGAAAATGATTGAATTTCATTTGGAAATATTTCAATTCATAAACTTCATGCAGCTCAATGATTTTCATGAGAGAAGATAAAATGACTTCTTCAAATTATATGAAATATGAGTTGGGAGTTTCAAAGAATTAAATTCAAAGTCTTTTGAATTTATTTTCAATTTGGAGTTATTTGAGTTTTATTCAAATTGTTTTTCTCCAAAAATAAAATACATGGAAAATTGGGTAACATGATTCCCTATAATAGAAAAATTGGAGAAAAATTAATTTGAAATCATTTTGGTATTTTTAAAATGTTTTTTGTTGGATTTTAAAAGACCAGCAGCACTGTTTCAATTACTAGAATTTATGTGTATTTTATTAAATACAAGAAAAATGTTCACCATGTAGAAAATCTTTTTCTGAAAATTTTGATATATTATATGCCTATATAATATTTTTGTTATTTTGTTTTTATTATTTTAGTTCTCTAAAAAAAATATGTTTATTAAAAAAAGAAACTTCCCGCCGAACTGGGCCAGCCCAGCGCGCCGCTCCTCTCCTTCCCGAGCGGGAGTCCCGCTCGGGCACGCCGCCGCACCGCCATGGCCGCCGTGGCCGCCCCGGCCTCCTCCTTGCCCCTCGCCCACGCCATTGCCTCGCCCTCCCCCTATAAATCCCGGCGCCGCCGCCTCCCCTCTCCTCCTCTCGCATCGCGCCGCCGCACCACGCCGACAACCGCCGCCGCCGCCTGCTCCAGTCGCCGCCGCCGCCACCGCAAGCGGGCCACCCCGCCGCCTAGTCCGCCACCCTGCCTCGCTGCTCGTCGCCGCACCGTCGCGTAGCGCCGCCCCGCGTCGCCCCGCGCAGTCGCCGTCGCCCGCACCTCGCCGGAGCCGCGCCGCCTCGCCGGAGTCCGTTCGACGCCGCCGCCGGTTTTATTTGGCGAACCGGTAAAACCCGCACAAAACCTGATCCGGTTTTCCTCGGTTTAGCCGGTTTATTTTAGGGTTCGGTTTTCGTTTAAAAAAAGAACGGTTTAGTTTTTTTTGTTAGATCTATTTAGAGAACGTTCTCTGTTTATGAACTTGTCGGGGGACTAATCCACGAGCACCTATGGGACCGGCGGACCGAGTCCCTTTCGGTTCGGCGGGGGCGAGGGTTGCACGAAGAGCGGATCGAGGCGAAGCACACGAGCAGCTTACCCAGGTTCGGGCCGCACGAATGCGTAAAACCCTACTCCTGCTTTGTGGTTTGTATTGAGTTCTTGCTCGGGAGCGCGGAGTGCTACAGTACACCCCAGCAGCTAACGAGACCGAGCGTGAGTGTTCTCTTTTTCCCCTCCCTCCTCTACGTTGCGCATGGGCCTCCTTTTATATGCTCAAGGGGTCACCGACAGGTGGCAACGTAGACAAGGGTAAAAATGGAAAGATGTTGCGGTTGGTACAGCTACCTGCTATAGTGTATCATACCTAACCCTGACGGCAGGGGACCAGGGCATTAAATGCCTGTCTGCGTCTCCTAAATAGTGCAAAAGGGACCGTCAGGGACGCCACCGCTCGCCACGATGGCAATCTTGTCAGCGCCGCTTGCCACCGCGCACCGCTGGCTGCACAGCCTCCAGCCACGTACGCCTGGAAGGGTCCCAGAGCGACACGTTGGTGGATGTGCTGGAGCACGGGCACAGAGTGGTGGCTTGACGCGGCAAGCGCCTTGCCGCGGTCGTTGTCTTGTCGCGTCCGGGAGCTTGTCGCTCACCGGGCCTTGCCGGGACGCATGGCGCGTCGCGGCAAGTTCCTTGAGATGCCTTGGTTGGCCTTCCCGGCAAGCTCCTCTTGCCGGGGTCTTGTCTCCTTGGCTTGGATACTTTGTCCTTGAATGGCTCCAAAGGAACCACGGAGGACCTTGGCGGTCACCCAGCAAGCCTTGCCGCGGGATGCTGCGACTGCCCATGCACAAGTTCGGGATACTAGGGTACCCCTACTCTAGTACACCGACAGGAGCCCCCGGGCCTGGGCCATACACGGTGCCGAGCGCTGTTGAGCCAGGCCCAAAACAGGGCACGGGCACGCGCGGCCTGGGTTACGCCGTATCTCTCCCCGTATCCACCGTGCCCTCCCCGAACGGCACGCGTTGAATGCGGCGTCATGGGAGAGATCATGGGTGGTTTCTTTATTCGGAAAGGCGGAACGTCCTCCCCCTCCTTCTTTATAAGCATGGGAAACAGGGGTAGTTCGCCCATTCGCCGGTTGCTACTCCAATCTCGGAAACCTCCGCCGCTCCCTCGTCTTCCCAAAGCTGAAAGAGAGTAGCGCCCCGCCCCCCATCGCCACCAGCACCACCAACGCCGTCGACCTCCTCCACTACTTCCGCCATGGCTCCGAGAGCCGACAAAGGGAAGGTTGTGAAGTCGACCGAGGCGCAGCGGCTTGCGGCGCTGCGAAAGGAGCGGGCAATCTTCCCCCCCAAGCTCGCCGCGAGGGAGCTGAGGGAGAATTACTACCTCTTCTGGTCGACGGAGACGCGAGCGCATCCGCGCACGAAGGTACTTCCAGCCGCCCCTTGGAAAATGGCTCCAAATGGATATCCTTTCTTCACCTTGTTCTTCTACTGCGGGCTCTGCCCGCCTTTCTCTGAGTTTTTCTGTGATATTATGAACACCTATGGGCTCCGCCTCCTTGACTTCACCCCAATGCTGTTCTGACCATGGCAGTTTTCGCACATCTCTCCGAAAACTTTGTCGGAGTCTACCCCAATGTAGCCCTTTTTCGCCACTTCTTTATGCCCCGAGTAGAGAGAGGAGAGCCTTTATCCGGCGGAATCGCCTGGATCTCGAGGGCCGGCAAGAAGGACACTTATCTGGAGGGAGAGTTCCGCGGCAAGTGGGAGGAATGGAGAGCAGACTGGTGCTGGATTGTCGAGGAGAACCCGCAGCCGTTTACCGCCCGGCGCCAAGCCCAGTAGCACGTGGCAGCGATTGGAGTGACGTGGCCCCGGAAAACGATAGGCTGAAGATTGCCATCACCCGGATTCAATGCCTCAGGCTTGCCGGGCTCACTGTAGGCGCTGTTGGCGTAGATTTTCTTCGCTGCCGCATCGCCCCCCTGCAGGAACGGAGGAGACCCGCCTGGGAATTCAAGAATGCGGCGGATATCATGAGGCTGCGTCCGGGCCTCAACTTCAACTTCACTGTTCTGGAGCTTAACGCGATGCTCCAGGAGCTGTTCAAGTACGACCCTCGACATCCCGAAGTGTTCAGGTTGCCGAAGGGTGTCGTTCCGCTGTGCAACAACTCCGCGCTCGACCGCATCCGTGCAATGATGCCGCTGTGCGATTCGCATGGAATTGTCCCAACTTGGCAAGAGCCTGGAGACGACGTCGTGCAGGAGTTCTTTGACGGCTTGGTAGAAGTGCCGGTCCGCTCCAACGAAAAGAATAGCCTCACCCGCGACACCACCGATGCGGAGATGACACGCATCGCCACTAGGCTGGAAGAGGCGGCGGCAGCCGCAGCCGCGGGCGAATTTGGATTCACCGTGGAGGAGGCAGAGGCAGCAGAGGCGGCAAGCCGTGCCGAGCGAGAGGAGCTCGTCAGCGAGAAAGAGCTTGCCGGGCATGACGTCGAGTCGAGTGAGCCCGCCGAGGATACGAGCGGCTCGCTGGAGATCAACTCCTCTTCCTCCTCATCTTCAGGCAACTCGCCGCAAGTAGAGCCTCCATCCCCACCAAGAAGGCGTCTCCGCAAGGCCGGGGACATAGCGGGGCGGCGGGCGAGTCAACAGTCGCCTCGTCGCACGACACGCTCCACCGCGGCAATCACTGTTGCCGTGGGAGCACCTCACGCTGCTGCGGCAACTGGAGCGGGGTCCACCCGGACCACCGCTTCTGCTCCTCCCGCTTCTCACGCCGCGGCGGCAGCCGGAGCGGGGTCGTCTCAGACCACCGCCACTGTTCCCGCCAAGCGGCCAAGGGAAACTACTCCTCCGCCTCCTCGCGCCGGACGTGGGCCAGACTTCGACTTCTCCGCGTTCAGCTCCGACGAGGAAGAAGAAGAGTAAGATTCTCTTGTTGTACTTGTAGTTCTTCAATTCTTGCTATTTTGTCTTGTATCTCATTTGCTTTACTCTGAACTTATTCCTTTTTAGGACTCTGGCCCAGAGAGCAACGAAGTGAGCCAAGGTCCCGGTGATTGTCATCGAGGACGAACCCACCGCGACAGCAGGGGGTGTGTCCGAGACAACCTTGCCGGCCCCGGCAACTATTCTCCAGAGCAGCCCCCAGCGTAAGTATATGTTTCGCTTTCCGCTGTTAGGCGTGCATGGATACTCTTTCTTTGCTGACATCTGACTGTTGGTTTGTGTAGGAGCAGAGCAGCCCCACCAGGAGCGCCCGGAGGCCGCACCCGAAATGCCAAGGGAGAGTCCTCCGGCAAGGGAGTGTTCTCCGGCAAGGGACAACACCGGCGGCGTCCCCCCGGCGGCGGAGACTACGACCGCCGAACCCAGCACAGGTAATCTTCTCTTCAAAGCTTCCCTTGGGTTCTTCTTATTTTTGGGTATTTGCTTGACTTTTCTCACTTTTCCGGCCATCAGACCCATCTGCTGCGGAGCCGATGGAGACCGAGGTTGCTGCCGACGACGCCGCTGCCACTGAAGAAGCAGCCGGCGCTGATGATCCCGCCGGCGACAAGGCCGCCAAAGCCGCCGCCGCAGTAGCTGGCGAGGGGTCTGGCGATCGCACTGACGGCCCTGAGGCCGTAGGAGCGCCAGGCGCTACGTCGACCGCCGACCCGTCCGCCGCTGCCGCAGCGCCAGGCTCCGAAGAGCCCCAGCCAGGCGTCTACTTGAAGGCCGGCGATGGCGTCTTCATCAACCTCCCCTGGGCGTCAAGTTCCAGGGCGCCGGTCGAGGGAGAGAGCTTTGATGGAGAGGTGCTCGCCTCCGCTGGGCTGACGCTAGTTGATGCGCCGAGCAGCAGCAGTGGCGAGCCTGAGGAGGAGCGGCTGCTGCGGAAGCTGTTGTCGCTCTACCGCGCGCGGCAAGCCAAGCTGGAATCCAGCGAGGCGCTTGTCGCGAAGGCGGGAGCGGACATCGAGAAGCGCGCGGAGGAGCTCCGGGGTCTCAACCTGGAATCTCTCCGGTCCCTGGCAGAGGAGCGGGAGCAACTCGCCGAAGAGCAGAAGGCCTTCTTCCTCGAGAAGGCCGAAGTTGAAGAGCAACAGCGGCTTGCCGCTGAGAAGCTGTCTGTGCAGGAGGGCGAGCTGGTGCAGCGGAAAGTTAACCTCGACAGCCACGAGGAGGAGCTTGCCGCGCGTGAGCAAAAATTCGGCGGAGCCCTTAAGCAAGCAGAGGATGCTGCCGCAGTTGCCGAGGCCGCCAAGAAGGAGCTAGAGACGAAGGTGGCGCAGCTGGAGGCCGATCTCAAGGCGAGTGGTGAAGAGCTTGCCGCGCTCAAGCGTGAGCGGGAGAAGGACGCCCACAGCAACTCAGAGCTGCAGGTTCGTCTCGCCGAGAAGGGCAAAGAGCTTAGCGCCGCCAAGGACTCTAACGCAGATCTTGAGTTGAAGCTGACCACTTTGACCAAGACGCTGGACGGTGCCAGGGAGCAGGAGGTGGCCTTGAAAGAGGAGATCAAGGCCGACAAGGCGCTGCTGGCGAGTGCTGCTGCCGCCCAGAATGCTTTTAGGGAGAAAGTGGAGCACTGGACGGAGGGTCTCGTGAATGCTTCCGCAGATATCGACAGGGAGCTGGCGCAGCTGGGGGTGGAGGATCTCGGGTATCCCTCTGATGAGAACCTCCAACCCAGCGCCAAGCTCACCTTGTTCTTCAAAGGCGTGGCGACGGCCCTCCAGCAGCTCCGGGAGAAGATCCCAAAGCAGCTGGCCGACGAGTCGTGCAAGATCTGTGCGGGAGCTCTTCAAAAGGTGTTGGTGAAGGTGGCCTTCCGCAACCCGGGCTCAACCTCACCAACATCCTCAAGACCCTGCCGCCGGATGCTGATCTGGAGGCGCTCAAGACCCTTGTCGCACCCATTGTGGATAAGGTGAGCGGGATCAAGAGGATTGAGGGCGATCGCGTAGACTAGGCCGCCCGTTTTCTTCTTTTCTTGTCGCTGCTGGTCATGTTATGAGAACAATCTGTTAGAGCCGCGACAAGCTACCTTGTAATATAACTCTATTCCGGGTAATGATTGCAATGTTATTCCCTTTACTTGATTCCTCCCTTTGTATGTTTTTGCCCTACGCTTTTAGGGAACTTGCCGGTGCAGGCACCTTAGCCGCGAGCGCTGAGTGCGGGACGTCAGCAGCCTGCTGGCGGTGCCGCTACCGACAAGAAACCTTGTTGCAACTAGTCGCAGCTCACTTAAGTTGTTGAGCGGACTCGAAACAAAGTAAGAGCGCAACTAGCTACGAGTTGGTTCCTCCGTGCACAGGTTTTCCAAACAAAGTGCGGTCGTTCAAGGGAGATAACTTAAAAATTTAAAAAATCTGATTGCTCAAACTTTGGCAACTTAGCTTTCCTGTTGTTTGCTTCCCGGTAAGGCGAAATTTTCTTGAACGACGCCTGGTCCATACCATTATCTTCTCCTTTCCCCCCGGCAAACTTGTGGGCGAGGGAACCTTCCTTTCCTTGAGAAAAAAGAAAGAGGAGAAAATAAAGATATGGAGCCTTACGGCTCGTTATTGCTTACCGGGGAGTAGGTGCTGCACAAAGTGTCAGATCACATATGCAAAAAATAGAAAGCATGAAATTGACAAGATGTGCGGAGCATATGAGCTTTACTTATGCACGGGGTCTGTGCCCGGCTTTGTACAAAGGATTACATGCAACAACGGCAAGACTTGTACAAAAGGTGGTTGCCGGAACAGGTTCCGGCAACCGCGCCTTACGGGTAAAACTTACGAAGATGTTCAATGTTCCAGGAATTGCTCATCGAAATGCTATCTTCGGTCTCAAGGCGGACAGCGCCAGGCCTAGTGACTTGTTTCACCCGGTAAGGGCCTTCCCACTTCGGTGTCAACTTGTTGGAATTCTTAGCGGACTGAACACGCCGAAGAACAAGGTCGCCTTCCTCGAAACTTCTGGCGTTAACTTTGCGGCTATGGTAGCGGCACAAAGCTTGCTGGTAGCGAGCAGCTCGTACAGCAGCCTGAAGACGGTCTTCCTCAAGGAGTAGCGCGTCATCTTGTCGCAGATGCTCTTGCTCAAGCTCATCATAAGCGAGCACTCGAGGTGACCCATATACGAGTTCCGTGGGGAGAACTGCCTCTGCTCCATAGACTAGAGCGAAAGGTGTCTGGCCAGTGGCTCGATTTGGCGTCGTCCTGATCGACCAAAGAACCACCGGCAGCTCCTCGATCCAGTTTCTTCCGCACTTGTGCAGCCTGTCGAAAGTCCTGGTCTTGAGCCCACGCAGCACTTCAGCATTTGCCCTCTCCGCTTGACCGTTGCTTCTCGGGTGAGCAATAGAAGCGAAGCAGACCTTGGCGCCAAGATCTTGGATGTACTGCATGAAGGTGCGGCTCGTGAATTGCGTACCGTTGTCGGTGATTATCCTGTTAGGGATCCCGAAGCGGCAAACAATCGACCTGAAGAACTTGACTGCTGACTGTGCTGTCACCTTCCTCACTGCTTCCACTTCCGGCCACTTTGTGAACTTGTCGATTGCAACGTACAAGTACTCAAAGCCCCTGACTGCTTGGGGAAAGGGGCCGAGGATGTCGATCCCCCAGACGGAAAATGGCCAGGATAAAGGGATCGTCTGGAGAGCTTGAGCTGGTTGGTGTATCTTCTTGGAATGGAACTGGCACGCTTCACACTTGGTTACTTGTGCAGTTGCATCCTGGAGGGCTGTCGGCCAAAAGAAACCTTGCCGGAATGCTTTGCCGGCAAGTGCTCTTGCGCCAATGTGGTGGCCACATATGCCTCCATGTATCTCTGCCAATAGCTTTTGTCCGTCTTCCCGGTGAATACACTTCAATTTCACACCGTTGAGTCTTCTTCTGTACAGTGTGTTGTCGAGAAACTGGTACATACTTGACTGCCGGGCTACTCTTTCTGCTTCTTCTTGCTCTTCGGGAAGTTCTCCTGTCTGAAGGAAACGGACAATCTGCTGTGTCCATGCTGGAGCTTGTGGCTCGACAACAAGGACTAAAGGCAAATCTTCTGCTGCGGGAACATCCGCTTCTACGGCGAGAACCTGCGGCTCTGCCGGAGCTTGACGTTCCCCGGCAAGCTTGCCGGAGCAAAACTTGTCGGGAGCTTCTGCTTCAACGGAACAAACCCTAGGGCTTGCCGGAGCAGACTGCTCCTCAGCGCTCTTGGCATTGATCTTGGGGACCTTCTTGGCGGCGGCTTCGGGAAGCTCTGCCGGAAAATAGTCACCAGAAATCAACTTCCTCTTCTTGCTCTGTCCAGTTGATGGCGTTACAGACGGTTGAGTCAGCTTGAGCACAAAGATCCCTGGTTCCACAGGTAACTTAAGTGCGGCGCACTTTGATAGGCCATCGGCAATGGCGTTCTGATCTCTTGGAACATGCTCCATCTGTAGGACGTCAAAGTGCTCTTCTAGCTTTCTCACTTCGTCGACGTAGGCTTCCATCAACGGACTCTGATAGCTCTTGTTCACTTGGTGGACGACAAGCTACGAGTCACCCCTGACAATGAGCTTCTTGATCCCAAGGTCTGCCGCGATCCTGAGACCGGCAAGCAAGCCTTCATACTCTACAGTATTGTTTGTTGCTTGCTCCTTGGGAAAGTGCATCTGGACTACGTACTTGAGGTGCTCTCCGGTGGGTGCGACAAGCAGCACGCCAGCGCTGGCGCCTTGCAGCGAAAAGGCACCATCAAAGTACATCAGCCACTCTTTGCTTGCTTCCTCGACGGGGATGCTCGTTTCTGGAATTTCTTCATCTGGTGTTGGCGTCCATTCTGCTATGAATTCTGCCAATGCTCTGCTTTGGATAGTTGAAGTACTCTCAAACTTGAGGCCAAAGCTTGACAGTTCCAGTGCCCACTCAACAATCCTGCCTGTCGCTTCTGGATTCTGTAGTATCCTCTTCAGCGGAAAACGAGTGACAACTGTGATCTCATGTGCTTGGAAGTAATGGCGCAGCTTTCTCGAGGCCATGAGAAGGCCGAAAAGCAATTTCTGCATGCCAGAGTACCTTGACCTAGCCCCCTGCAGAAGGGAACTGACAAAGTAAACTAGGCGCTGTACCATTCTCTTCTGTATCTCCTCGCGCATCTGCGCAGATCCATCCTTGTCGGGACCAGAGCTTGTCGAGGAAGCCCCCTACTTGTCGCTGGATGCGCCTGCCGTGTTTGCTGGCTCGTCATCTGCCTCCCTCTCTGCTACTAACGCAGCACTAACCACTTGATTGGTTGCCGCTATATACAGCAGCAACTTCTCTTGTGGCTTAGGTGCGACAAGTGTTGGAGTGGAGGACAGGTATCTCTTCAAGTCTTGCAGCGCAGCCTCCGCTTCCGGAGTCCATTTCATTGGACCTATCTTTTTCAATATTTTGAAAAACGGCAGGGCGCGCTCAGCAGACCTAGAGATAAACTTGCTGAGAGCAGCCATGCAACCGGCAAGTCTTTGTACATCCTTGACGCGCTTTGGTGCTTCAATCTGCTCAATGGCCTTGATCTTGTCAGGATTGGCTTCGATTCCCCGCTAAGACACGAAGAACCCGAGAAGCTTGCCGGAGGGGACTCCAAACACACACTTCTCGGGGTTGAGCTTGAGGCTGATCTTGCGCAGATTTTCAAAGGTCTCGTCTAAATCTTGAATCAGAGTTGCCTTGTCCTTGCTCTTGACCACTATGTTATCCATGTAGGCTTCCACATTTCTGTGTATTTGTGGCTCAAGAGCGACATGGACTACCCTTGCAAATGTTGAACCAGCATTTTTTAAACCGAAAGGCATCCGTATGAAACAGTACGTGCCACATGGAGTGATGAATGCGGTCTTCTCCTCATCCTCTTCTGCCATGAAGATCTGATGGTATCCTGAGTATGCGTCAAGAAATGAAAGCACGTCACATCCGGCCGTGGAGTCAACAATCTGGTCAATGCGCGGCAAAGGAAATGGGTCTTTGGGACAAGCTTTGTTAACATCGGTAAAGTCGATACAAAGTCTCCATTTCCCGTTTGCCTTGCGCACGACTACAGGATTGGCAAACCACGTAGGATGGAGCACTCCTCTGACAAGGCCTGCTGCTTCCAACTTCTTGATCTCTTCTGTGATGAATTCTTGGCGCTCCACTGCTTGCTTCCTGACCTTCTGCTTGACGGGCCGCGCATGAGGACAAACGGCAAGATGGTGCTCAATTACTTTCTTGGGTACACCGGGGATGTCAGACGGTTTCCATGCAAACACGTCGACGTTTCCCGCAGGAAAGCAATGAGCGCGCTTTCCTATTTAGGGTCGAGAGTGGCACTGATGGTGAAGGTACCACCAGTGCCGTCCTCCTTGGCGGACACCTTCTTGGTCTCTGGCGGAGCTACCATTGTCTTCTTACACTTGCCGGTGGAGCTCGATGGTGCGTCCTCGACGGCAGCGCAACACTCCGAAGAGGTGCGCTTGCCGGAGTGGGCATCAGAACTCTTGCCGGACTTGGTCATCTTCTTCCCCCCGGGAGCTTCAACGGCAGGTGACTTGCGATCTGTTGCGGCTGCCGCTTCCCGGTAGATCTTGTCGGCGCAGATAAGAGCATCCTTCTTGTCGCCAGGGACAGAGATGACGCTTATCGGGCCTGGCATCTTCAGCATGTTGTATGCGTAGTGAGAGGCTGCCATGAACTTGGCGAGTGCTGGACGGCCGAGTATCCCATTGTAAGGCAATGGAAAATTGGCAACGTCAAAAGTGACCCTCTCGGTCCTGAAGTTCACCTCGCTGCCAAATGTTACTAGCAACGTGACCTTCCCCTTCGGCTTGCTCCTTCCCGGGTTGATTCCTTGGAATGCGCCGGTCTCTTCAAGCTCGCTGTCAGGGATCTGGAGTTTCTGGAGTACAGCGGAGGAGATCAGGTTCAAGCCGGCCCCGCCGTCAACTAGCATCTTAGTGACCTTGAGGTTGCGGATAGTTGGTGAAATCAACATCGGCAAGCACCCGACCGCAGTTGTGTGATCAGGGTGGTCCTCAATATCAAAGATGATAGGCATGCTGGACCATTTCAGAAGCTTGCGTGACTCGACAGGTGGTTCCGCCGCATTGACTTCCCACACCCACTGCTTGAGTTGGCGGTGCGAAGTATGCAGAGAAGCACCGCCGTCAACGCACAAGACCTCTGCGGCTTTCTGGAACTCCTGCTCACTGGTCTCGACACCATCCATGTCTTCATCGTCGTCGTCATCTTCATCCTTGTCGCGGCCGCGGGGAGATTTGTCTCCTTGCCGCTGCTTGGCCTTGCCGCGGCGTCCTCCCCGGCCGGCGCGCTTCTTGCCGGATTCTCCAGCGCCTCCTTGGGCCCTCTCCTTGTCGCGTCGCTCGTATTCAGCCTTTTGCTGCTGGACAAGCTGCTCGACCTTCTTGCAGCTCTGGAGATCATGGCCCTTGGTGTGGTGGATCTTGCAGTACTGCTTGTCGGTGCCGTCCTGCTTGTCGGCGACCGCCACATTCTGGCAGTTGGTGCATGCGGCAATCTCCTTGCCGGAGCTACCAGCTTTGGCTTTCTTGGCGCCACCTTCGTTGCCGGACTGCTCAATGACTAGCACATCTTTGCCTTTCTTCTTCCTATTGTTCCGCCGCCGGTTTTTCTTTGCCGGGGCAGCATCCTCGCTGTCAGATCCTCCTGCTCCTGTATTCTCTCCGGGGAGTTTCCTCCCTTCCTCAGCACGTGCACACTTGTCGGCCAGGGCATACATTTCATTGACGTCTCTGATCTTGCACATCACCATCTCCTCCCACATCCTGCGGTTATGCACGTTCTGATGGAACGCACTGATGACCGCGGCAGGGTGGACATCTGGGATGTTGCGCTGTACACGGCCGAATCTCTGAATGTACTTGCGCAGGGGCTCTCCTTCCTTCTGGGCGAGCAGATGAAGGTCACTCTCTTGGCCATGAGGTTTGTGGCCGCTTGTAAAGGCGCCGACATACTAATGGCATAGGTCTGCCCAGGAGGATATGGAGTTGTCCGGCAAGTGCATGAGCCAGGACCTGACGTTGGGCTTGAGCACCAGCGGGAAGTAGTTGGCAAGGATCTTGTCGTCCCGCCCCCCGGCAGCTTGCACCGCGATGGTGTAGATGCTGAGGAACTCCGACGGATGTGACTTGCCGTCGCACTTCTCTGGTACGTCTGGCTTGAAATTCTTCGTGCTGGGCCACTGGACTTGCCGCAGCTCACGAGTAAACGCAGGGCAACCTACCGCGTACGGCAAGTCGCCTGGTTCCCCTGGTGCATGCATGTCGACAGAGGGCCCATCGCGCTGGTCCGATTGACGTCGCGCTTCTCTTCGGCACTCGATGCGAGTACGAGCGTCTTCTTGCTGTCGTTCGTGAAGAACTTGGCGCTGATCGCGACGAGCTCGTGGATCTGATGACACGGTGGAGTCGCTGTCGAGGTGGATTGGCGAGTCGGCGATCTTGGCCTTCGGGGCGGAGAGTGCACAGTGGTTGCACCCCCACCGGTCTTGTCGCCACCGGCTCATGCCTGGCTGACTTGCCGCGGCTGCGACGTGCTCGGCTGCCGTTGAGTGTCGCCGTTGGTGAAGCCGATGAGACTCTGAATGGTGGCCCTCCAGTCATCGATCTTGTCTGCCGTTGGAGGGTAGTCCAGGAGCAGTTGAGCTCGCGCCAAAGCTTCTGCTGTAGTGGCGGGTGGCGGTGGCGAACGGTGCGACGAGCGGGATATGCTCGGACTTCTAAATATGTTAGAAGGAGCAGTATCCCGTCCAGGCGACCGTGCCTCGCTCATGCCAGCATGTTGGCGTGCATGCTGGTCTTGAGCACTCCGAGATCCACCAGCTCGATCTTGGTCCAGCAAACGCATGGTACCGTGAGTACCATGACGCTGCCGGTCCCGCGCCTCCTGAGATGGGCGCGGTGCATGTACGGACGCCGAGGTCTTGGAGTGCGCCCGGTCATCGTGGGAGCTGGCTACGCCGCCGATGGGCAGCGCAGCCTTGTCCTTGGACCTGGCAGCACCGTGACCTCCCTCGTCGATGCCCGTTCTTCCACCGGCGTCTGCCCCATCAGCCGTTTGCTCCGGCGGTGGTGGGTTCGGCGCGGACGGAGCAGCCGCCTCCGAAGCCTTCTTCTTCGGCGGCATGTCGATGAAGATGATGAAGATCTAGCTCGTGTGAACGCCGGATCTGGTTCACACAACCTCGACCCCCCTACCTGGCGCGCCAAAGATGTCGGGGGACTAATCCACGAGCACCTATGGGACCGGCGGACCGAGTCCCTTTCGGTTTGGCAGGGGCGAGGGTCGAACAAAGAGCGGATCGAGGCGAAGCACACGAGCAGCTTACCCAGGTTCGCGCCGCACGGATGCGTAAAACCCTACTCCTGCTTTGTGGTTTGTATTGAGTTCTTGCTCGGGAGCGCGGAGTGCTACAGTACACCCCAGCAGCTAACGAGACCGAGCGTGAGTGTTCTCTTTTTCCCCTCCCCCCCTCTACGTTGCGCATGGGCCTCCTTTTATATGCTCAAGGGGTCACCGACAGGTGGCAACGTAGACAAGGGTAAAAATGGAAAGGTGTTGCAGTTGGTACAGCTACCTATTACAGTGTATCATACCTAACCCTGATGGCAGGGGACCAGGGCACTAAATGCCCGTCTACGTCACCTAAATAGTGCAAAAGGGACCGTCAGGGACGCCACCGCTCGCAACGATGGCAATCTTGTCAGCGCTACTTGCCACCGCGTACCGCTGGCTGCACAGCCTCCAGCCACTATGCCTGGAAGGGTCCCAGAGCGACACGTTGGTGGATGTGCTGGAGCGCGGGCACAGAGTGGTGGCTTGCCGCGGCAAGCGCCTTGCCACGGTCGTTGTCTTGTCGCGTCCGAGTGCTTGTCGCTCATCGGGCCTTGCCGGGACGCGTGGCGCGTCGCGACAAGTTCCTTGAGATGCCTTGGTTGGCCTTCCCGGCAAGCTCGTCTTGCCGGGGTCTTGTCTCCTTGGCTTGGATACTTTGTCCTTGAATGGCTCCAAAGGAACCACGGAGGACCTTGGCGGTCACCCGGCAAGCCTTGCCGCGGGATGCTGCGACTTCCCGTGCACAAGTTCGGGATACTAGGGTACCCCTACTCTAGTACACCGACACTAGTTAGCGAACATTCACTTTTTAGTTTTTTTCTTTTTCTGTTAGTTTTAGACAGGGACCTCTTTGTAGTATTTCTTTTACAGATTAGTCCCTCTGCTTCAAACCTCTACAACTTTTTACCCGTTTATCCAAATTCAACAAAACCAACGCCCACATCTTCGTTATGATCTCCTCTATCCAGTAATCCAACTCAAACATGTTTTTGAAAGTTTTAAAATTTGAATTAGATCAGATTTGAATTCAAACTTCGTTTGATCATAACTTGAGTTTCGTAACTCCGTTTGAGTTGATTCTTTTTGCAAATCGAAGCTCTTGACCTAAACATTCTGATAAGGACAAATTCACATAATTTTGGTACTGTTAGAAATTGTTTATGTTGCAAGAGCTATTTGCTTGGTTTTGATGTTTTCCGAATCGACTTCTTCGATCTTTCTGATCTTTTGAGTGATTGCTTATGTGTGGTTACTATTGCTTGATTACGATAGATTGACCGGAGTGTGACGAGTAGATCTATCAAGAGTTTTGAGTGCGAATCATCTTCATCAACATTGCAGGCAAGTTCACACTTTGATCATACCTCTTACTACCTACTTTTATTGCATTAGACCAACCTCAAACATTGCATGATTAGGATCTAATTAAATTGTGGGTATTGGGAAGTAGTTGATGAGGTAGGAACCTATTGCCCTGCTTTCAAACCTTGGGAGTTACTATTACGTTATGCTTATATTGCCATGCTATGCTCGTAGATGTGGACTGGTACTGAGAGTATTCATGACAGATGTGAGATTGTTAATTAATGGTTTACTTAAGGTGGCAACTTAAACACACATCTGGGTGGATTGAGGCACCTGGTTATTCTAGGATTGCCTGTCTAGGCACCTGGGTAGACTAGGATTGCCTTTTTTTTATGGAGCGCCACCCAGGCTCAAAGGGATCATGAGATTATTCATGCTAGAAACTTCCGTGTGCAGCCACAAGCTATTATGGGCTCTAGCATAGTTGATTAAGTCGTGTGAACTCTTACAGGGTGGACTAGCAGATGTAGGGGATGTAGTTGGTACGGTCTACCCGATCGTAAGGTGCTAGCGCTTCTGAAAGACTATGTCTCGGTCATCCGTTTCTCAAACACCATGTAGTGCGAGAAATCCAACGGAGGAGATCAAGTCTTGTGGGGAAAAGTGCACAAACCTCTGCAAAGTGTATACACTAGTAGAAAACGGACCATTAGTACCGGTTTGTAAGGTCCTTTAGCGCCGGTTATGGAACCGGCACTAAAGTTTCGGCACTAAAGGCCCCCCCTTTAGTACCGGTTCGGCACGAACCGGCGCTAAAGTGCACCACGTGGCGTGAGCTCGCGCCCTGGTATGGGGGACCTTTAGTACCGGTTGGTGTTACCAACCCGTACTAAAGGTATTTTTTTGAATTTTTTTTTGAAAATTTTGGAATTTTTTTTTGATTTTTAATTTTTCTGAATTATTTGATGATTTAGTCTCTAATCACCTCTCTTAACTACTCTAGTGTGGATCACTCATTCCAAATCATCTAACTTCCCGACCGGTCACCCATCCCTCTCACTACTCCAACCCGAGCACGCTTAACTTTCAGGTTCTATTCTCCTTCGTTTCCGAGTCTGCACTTGTTGTTTTCCTGACAATTGTAAGATGTCAATCCTATTAACCCTCAGGAGTTTAGCTTGAGCATGAAGTCACACATTTCACCGTTTGGGTTTCAAACTATTATTCTAAAAAAACAGTAATTATTTAGTAACGCTAATATTTCTTGAATAAGTTTGACCATAGTTTGACCACAGTTTGACCATAGTTTGACCAGATTTGACCAAAATTCAAAAAATTGAAATAATTATTTAGTAACACTAATATTGTTGAATAATTATGTAGTAACACTAATATTTCTTGAATAAGTAGTTTGACCATAGTTTGACCACAGTTTGACCATAGTTTGACCAGATTTGAACAAAATTCAAAAAAACTGAGATACTTATTTAGTAACACTAATATTATTGCGTAATTATTTAGTAACACTCTATATTTCTTGAATCAGTTGTTTGACCGGTTTGACAAGATTTAACCAAAATTCAAAAAAACATAAATTAGAGCATATCTTTTTTCCTTTTACAATTTGTCATTTCAAAAATTGTCCTAAACCCTAAACCCGGGACTTAAAACGTCGGAAACTCTATGCTAAACAGTAAAAACTAAGCGTTTAGACCATAAAACCTAACCCTAAACGCTAAAATATAAACCCTAGAACTAAACGCTAAAAACGTCCAAAAAACGTCTAAAACACCCAAAAACTCTATTTTCTCTTTGGAATTTTGCGATTTTAAAAATTTGTCGAAACAGAAAACTGAATTAGGATGATATTATATGTTCTGCAAATTTTGATATATTATATGTATTTTTCTGAATTAGGATGATTTAGTTATGATTTTTTCAAGTTTGAAAATTGCCCTATAGTGCCGGTTTGTGTCTCCAACCGGTACTATAGGTCAGACCCCGTTAGTATCGGTTCATGGCACGAATCGGTACTAAAGGTTAGACCTTTAGTACCGGTTCGTGCCACGAACCGGTACTAAAGGTCATCGTGGGGCCCCGGCCTGACGCCAGCCTGCCACCACCCCTTTAGTACCGGTTCGTGCCACGAATCGGTACTAAAGGTTCAACACGAAACGGCATTAATGCAAATCCGTTCGAACCGGCACTAATGGTACCATTAGTACCGGCTCAAATACAAACCGGCACTAATGTGCTTCACGTTTGACCCTTTTTCTACTAGTGATAAACTAATCATGATTAGCCGTGTCCCCGGTTATGGACGTCTTGAGTATCTAGTACTTGGATTATCATGTGAATCTCATCACGTTACTTTAAATTAATTTTGTTGGGTTTAATGATGTTACTTAATTGGGATTGAGAATGCTGTCAACCATTCTCAATGTTTAACAACCAGCATGATAGTTAAATAAAATTTATTCCTTTGCAGTAGGGAAAAATTGGCTTTTCACAAAAACCTTATAACCATAGAGCTTTTCCATCAGCCAAATATGCATGTAGTGATAGCCTTTATTCATCATTCTCTATGGTGTGAATTTGCCAGTACATTCAATGTACTGACCCTCTGTGGCTGCAACGTTTCATGTTGTAGGATTATCTTACGACGAGTAAGTGATACGTTAGGGTTACGATTTCTACACTCAACTTTGCCGTTGGTGTTGATGGGAATCCACAACCTTGTTACTTCCGCTATTTGGATCAAGGTAATAGTATTTACGTTACTTTATACATGTGATTTACCTCTGTTATAAATCCTCGAGTACTGTGTGTGTCAGCATACCGATCCAGGGATGACACTTAAGCACAGAGACTTGATCCATTCGGGTCGGGTCGCTACAAGATGGTATCAGAGCACATGTTGACTGTAGGACATGACCCTAGAAACTGGCAAGCCCATAGCAAAGATTTTTCTCTACAACTTTCCCTTTCAAAAGATCTTTTACATCTCTTCTCTTCCGAGCTTATTCAAAAATTCCATTCTAGTGAGACCATACCTTTTTCCCTTTTGACCACACGAAGATTAGACTGATGAGACCACTCCAAGAAGTACAAGATATCGGACAACTAAGACCACTTTGGAATGAAGAGTATTTTCCGTGCATCTGAATAATGGAAACTACAACGGTTGAAGATCGAAGACAAGTAGAATTTGAAGGCTCTGAAGAATTCCTAGATTTGTATGACCTAGGAAGGCTACCCTTATGGAACTTGGCAGACTATGGAAGTTGTCAATACCCGAGATCAAGGTGTATCGGAGAAAGACTGAAACAAGGAGCATGAGAACTCAAAGTTCTGTCAAGGAAAACCCTAAGGCAGGAGATATCAACTATGGAATGATAGTTCATGGGAATGACAAGAGCAGAAACCCGGTTATCCGTGATGTCATCGCTCACTGATGCTATTTTCACCGTGCTGAGTTAAGGATGCTTTCTTCAGAATGGATTTGATGGAAGAGGGCTGATGGAGCACCTATTGTTGAACCCATATCCATGGTTCGCCCAGACACTGAACATCAAGATCGTCAACTGACTGTCCATGAGCCTGCTTTCACAGAGCCTCATGAAGCTGACGACTTTCCAGCAGCTGATCCCATCGCTGCTGAAGGCATTGGTCACCATGACCATGTTGAAGATGATGCAGTTCTTCCTCAGCTCGAGCACCAACATGTATCATTGCCTGTGCTAACGCACAGCGACCTCATCAGCATTGGTCGTCCTCTGACGCCAATTGCTCAGGATGCATCATGGGCTGATCGCCCACAAGCACAGGAGGAAGAAGACTTTGAGGCCCAGCCAACTCCAACTCCACAGGCGTCGCCATCATTACGCAAGCTTCGCAAAGGACCAAGGCCTCCAGTCTCTGAGTTTGAAGCTAAAGCTGCTGAAGACATTCCGGCTGCATCAGCCGATGAAGAAGAAACCCCAAGCGCTGCTACCCCCCCGTCTCACCAAGTAGTTGTTCTCGAGGAGAACGTGACTGTGACCAACCCTCCAGCTCATCAAGTGGAGGTTGAGAATTCTGAGGCTGCCACCGACGCCACTGATGCTGTCATGACTGAAGCCAATGTGGAGACTTCACCAACCCAAGCACCAGAAGTCAGCGAAGCCACTGATCCCACTGCTTCTGTTCCTGCGCCTGCTGCTGGTCCTCAGTTCGACTATCATGTTGAGCACAGGCCTCAGGTACAGAAGCCAATCCCAATATTGCCCAGGTTTCCAGGTCCTGCATCAGCACCCGGATCCTTCAATGTCAATGGCTTCAAAGCAGACAACACTTTCTTTAATAGCTCCAGGAACCCCTACTCAAGGGAAAGAATATCTTCTGATCGGTTCTGGAGCTATCCGCAGTGAAGCTATTACTCCTGCATTCTATACAATCAAGGTCGCATCTTCCCACATAAGCATCTTGACATTGAAGCAATAGCTGGTCTGCCCTGTCTGGAAGAAGCTCTGGATTGCTTCAAAGAGGTTGGATTGCTGCCGTTTGTCACCGACCAAGAGCACTGGAATGAAGAGTTGTTGCTCCAATTCTATGCCACACTTCACATTCGTGGATACAACAGAGATCCGAAGACTTGGGTCCTAGAGTGGATGACAGGAAATGTTCATCATGAAGCCAAAGCCTTTGATATCATTGAGCTCACTGGTCTGCCCACTCCTGACGATCTCTACGAACCTGGCTGTCAGCTTCACAGTGAAGCTATGGAGAGCATCTTTCAGAAGCCTGAACCAAACATGAGTCAGATGCTCAGTATGATGAAGCCATTGCCACACGATGCTGCATATCCTAAGGAGTTCCTTGTTGAAGACCTTGAGTATCTGCCAAGGACTATTTATCACATCATAAGGTGAACTCTCTGGCCCATCAAAGGACATTCTCCACATGCCAAGCTGGAAGGTGCAATGAAGACTTTGGTCTTCTATATTCTTCATGGCAAATGCTTCAATGCACATGATTTCTTCATCCGCCAACTTGCTGCATCAGGCTCTGATCTTTTTGGCTTGAAGTTCTACGCTCCATGGATAATGCGGCTTATTAAACTCCACTCCGCTATCTCATATCAGCCATCTGCTCGCAATCATCGGATCTTTCTGCCTGATGTGGATATGTCCGCTGAAGCCATTTATCCTGAGCCTGCCAAGGAACCTCTAAGTCTTCAGAATACGGAGCATCAAAGTTTTTCTCAGAACATTGAACGAGATGAAGCAGTCACTCGTGTGTATCCTGAAGCCACTGATAGCACAATTGCCCAACGACCCAAGAAGCGCACTCGTGTTCTCAATGACCGAAAGCTTCTGGTGGCTCTTCATCAGAAACATGATAGGCATCATGACTAGCTGAAGCGCCAAATGCAAAGCCTCTTGGTGGATGTTAACCGCATTCGCAATCTTGCCACCAAGAATGCCTTTGTTGCACATGAAACCTCTCGACGCACATGGAAAGGGCTGACGCTTATGTGCTTAGAAGATGATCTTCAAGAGGATGGCTTCTCTGAACGCTTCAAGTTTGACTCCACACCTCCTCGAAGGGCAGTGCTGCGATGAACTCCATCTGTTGAAGACTCTGAGTTCTCTTCCTCTGCTGCAACTGTGAATGCCAGAGTGATCGAGGATGAAGACGATGCTACTTCACCGCCACCTCCTTCAGCACGCTTTGACACTGCTCCAAGTTCTTCTACACCGCCAAACACCACCGACGACCCTGCTGCTTCACCAACTCTTCATGGGAACGAGTAGATGCTCTATGTCTTCAAACCTTTTTGGTCCTTATTGACAAAAGGGGGAGAAGCATATGAGTTTGATAGTCTTCAAGCGGGTCCATATGGGCGGGTGCTTTATATTTTGCTTCGTGTTTACAACTCTCGTTTTGATACATTTGGTTCTTTGAGTTGTAACACTTAAACTCGATGGTCGTCTACTACTTATTTGCCACTTTGTGATGCGATGATAAATTCCGCATGTGCGACGATAAATTCCGCACTTAGATCATTTTGCAGACGTCCATTTTCCATTATGCATGTCATGTTTTTCACATACCTTCACATGCATAGTGGATTGTCATCATAAGTTGAAGAGGATCTCCACAAGCACAACCTGCCATGTGCATTTGCATTCCAAAAGCAAATTACTTATATGCACATCTTCAGGGGGAGCCCTCACAGCTTATGAAGACAATTCCCTATCCTCTGACAATTTCACTATTATATTCCCCGTTGAAAACTTCAACTAGTTTGTCATCAATCACCAAAAAGGGGGAGATTGTAAGTGCATCTAGTGCCACCCCTAGTTGGTTTTGGAGTATTGACGACAAACCTAGTTGAGGGACTAATGTGTTTGTGAGAATTGCAAGATAACACAGGTAGAAGTCCCTATTGATTCGGTTTTCCTACCAGAGATGACCCCTAAAAATGTATGAAGACATTGATGTCAAAGGTGGTATATGAAGATATTCTCATTGAAGACTATGACAAGAGAAGACATCGCATGAAGCCTATGGAGCTCGAAGACTTAGATCTTTCGTAGTTATTTTTTCTTCTTTGTTGAGTCATAGGAACCACCGTACTATTAAGTGGGGTCCAAGAGAACCAGTCAGAATGACTGAAGTGATGCTTAACCAAAACCTATGTCTTCGAGTGAAGACTATGAGAGCGAATCTTGTCCAGAGTCGGACAAGTCAGCTTTGCTTGTAGCCCAAGTAAAGTTGCCGTGTGAGTTTGAAATCTGACCGTTGGAACACGTGTCAGTTCCTTAGTGACCCAGGGTCATTTCGGACAAATCAGGTCGGGTTGCCTAGTGGCTATAAATAGCCAACCCCCTACAACCATAAACTGTTGGCTTCTTAGAGTTAGAGTACGGCTTTTGTCGTTTGAGAGCAACCCACCTCGAAGCCTTTGAGAGAGAATTCCTTGCAATGATAAAGCCCTAACCACCCAGAGCCAAAGAGTGTTAGGCATCACTTAGGTCTTCTTGTCTGTGTGATCTGAAGACTTATTACACTTGAGGACTGTGAATCCTCCAGCCGGTTAGGCGTCGCGTTCTGAGCATCCAAGAGACATTCTGGATCATCGATGAATGAAGTCTGTGAAGGTTTGGGAGTCTACCTTGAAGACATACCAGAGTGATTGGGAAAGGTCTGTGTGACCTTAGCTCAAGGGGAATACGGTGAGGACTGGGTGTCCTGAGCTGCGTGTTCAGGACTGGGTGTCTGGGACTGTGTGTCCTCAGGTTTAAATACCTAGCCGCCCTAACCAGATGTACAGTTGTCACAGCAACTGGAACTGGTCCAACAAATCATTGTCTTCAACGAATCACTGGTTTCATCCTTCCCTTCCCTTTACTTACTGTTGGTCCTTTTGAAGTCATTGTATGATTGCACTATCTTTTGTCTTCACCGAGTGACTGCGTGTTCTCTTTGGCTTCATAATATCTTCCTACCTGATCCTTACTGCCTAGCTGCTATTAGTCATTGTGCTTTCACTTCATTGAATACTTGACTATGGTTTGCCTATTGTAGTATACCTTCCGTTGCATGGGAATAGGTTTATTTCTATCGTTTGTCTTCGAAACTTCCACGTTTTGAAGACTTTCATAAAAAACACCTATTCACCCCCCTCTAGTCGATATAACGCACTTTCACTAACCATCTCCGGTGTCTATATAAACCATAGGGTTTTAGTCCATAGGACAACAATCACAACATACAATCATACCATAGGCTAGCTTCTAGGCTTTAGCCTATTTGATCTCGTGGTAGATCTACTCTTGTACTACCCATATCATCAATATTAATCAAGCAGGACGTAGTGTTTTACCTCCATCACGAGGGCCCGAACCTGGGTAAAACATCGTGTCCCCTGCCTCATGTTACCATCCGGCCTAGACGCACAGTTCGGGACCCCCTACCCGAGATCCGCCGGTTTTGACACCGACACTCGCCAAATCAAAAGCGGTGACACTGGCACAGGAGATAATAGCACTCCGGACAGTGCCGAAGACGACAACAATCCCCTCCAGAAAGATTTAGGGCAGGAGGATGGAGAAGCCAACCCTCCCGAGAGAGTGGCAGATGGAGAGGCGGAGGATGATACTTACATGCCTCCGGAGGATGATACTTACATGCCTCCCTCCAAAGACGAGGCAAGCCTCAACGTGACGAATTCGTCGTGCCTGAGGAGTCCTGGATTAGGGGGTATCCGGACAGCCAAACTATCTCCATTGGCCGCACTGTTAGACTATGAAGATACAAGATTGAAGACTTCGTCTCGTGTCCGGATGGGACTCTACTTGGCGTGGAAGGCAAGCTAGGAAATACGGATATGGATATCTCCTCCTTTGTAACCGACCTTGTGTAACCCTAACCCTCTCCGGTGTCTATATAAACCGAAGGGTTTTAGTCCGTAGGACAACAACCATAACATACAATCATACCATAGGCTAGCTTCTAGGGTTTAGCCTGTTTGATCTCGTGGTAGATCTACTCTTGTACTATCCATATCATCAATATTAATCAAGCAGGACGTAGGGTTTTACCTCCATCACGAGGGCCCGAACCTGGGTAAAACATCGTGTCCCCTGCCTCCTGTTACCATCTGGCCAAGATGCACAATTTGGGACCCCCTACCCGAGATCCTCCGGTTTTGACACCGACATTGGTGATTTCATTGAGAGTTTCTCTTTGTCGTCGCCGTTAGGCTTGATGGCTCCTACTATCATCGATAGCGATGCAGTCTAGGGTGAGACTTTTCTCCCCGGACAGATCTTCGTATTCGGCGGCTTTGCACTGCGGGCTAATTCATTTGGCCATCTGGAGCAGATTGAAAGCTACGCCCCTGGCCGTCAGGTCAGATTTGGAAGTTTGAACTGCATGGCCGACATCCGCGGAGACTTGATCTTCGACGGATTCGAGCCACAGCCGGGCGCGCCACACTGTCACGATGGATATGACCTAGCTCTGCCGCCGAACAGTACCCCAGAGGCCGCGCCCGCATCAGCTCCGACCCTTAGCTCAGAGCCAACTGCGCCAATCGAGGACGGGTGGTTAGACACCGCCTCAGGGGCTGCAGTCTCAACGGCGATTGAGCCGAACACCAGCATAATCCTCTGCGCAGCCCGTGACTCCAAGGTGCCGGACTCTTTTTCTGACTCCGAACCACCCGCGCCCCTGCCAATCGAATCCGATTGGGCGCCAATCATGGAATTCACCGCCGCGAATATATTTGAGCACTCGCCCTTCGGTGACATTCTGAATTCACTAAGGTCTCTCTCTTTGTCAGGAGAGGCCTGGCCGGATTATGGCCAACAGGATTGGGATGCGGACAATGAAGAAATTCGACGCCCACCCACCACCCACTTAATAGCCACTGTCGATGACTCAACCGACATGCTCGACTTCGACTCCGAAGACATCGACGGTATGGACGACGATGTGGGAGGCGAAGAGGAACCACCACCCACAGAGCGCTAGACGTCCACCTCATCATACGACGTATACATGGTGGACACACCAAAAGAAGACGACGACGAGGAACGGAAGGACACACCGAAGGCTTGTTCCCTCGAGAAGTAGTCAAAGCGGTGGCGCAAGCGCCGCCCCAAATCCCGCCTCAGCAGAAATAACAATCATACAGACCCAGCGTTGGCGCAGGGCGAACCACTGCCGGACCACGGCAATACGGAGAATCAAATCGAAGACACTTTTCAGGAAAAATTTCAAGGGACTTATGTCCGACCTCCGGACGCGGATGATTTGAGTCATATAACTCAACAGCCCGGAGAGTCAGCCCGAAAGCTTTGGAACATGTTTCTTACTAAAAAGAACCAAATTGTCGACTGTCCGGATGCCGAAGCCTTGACAGCTTTTAAGCATAACGTCCGTGACGAATGGCTTGCCAGACACCTCGGCCAAGAAAAGCCGAGAACAATGGCAGCATTAACAAGCCTCATGACCCGCTTTTGCGCGGGTGAGGACAGTTGGCTAGCCAGATGCAACCAGCGACCCCAGTACATCTGAAGTTAGAGATGGAAACGGGAAATCACGGCGCAAAAGCAATAACAAACGCCGGAGTAAAGGAGACAACACGAAGAGCACGGCAGTAAACGCCGGATTCAAAAGCTCTCGGCCAGGTCAGCAAAAGCCGCCCTCTAAAGGTGCCAGAGACGAACTGTCCAGCCTAAACAAAATTCTGGACCAAATATGTCAGATCCATAGCACCCCTGGTAAACCCGCTAATCATACCCACAGAGAATGATTGGTCTTCAAGCAGTCCGGCAAGTTCCACGCCGTACACAAGGGGGAGGATACACCAAGCGAAGACGAGGATGAGCCTCTCAAGCAAGACACTGGGGAACAAAGGAAATTTCCACCAGAAGTAAAAACAATAAACATGTTACACATGATCAAGGGGAGAAACAATACGACACTCCCAGAAAAATATGCCCAAAAGCATATCACCGCGGAGTCCTGCCACTGGTCGTCTCAACCGATCACTTTCGACAATTGTGATTACTCAGCAGGTATACGGCGTGCAGGATGGGCTGCCCTGGTATTAGAAACAATAATTGACGAATACCACTTCACACGAGTCCTAATGGACGGCGGCAGCAGTCTCAACCTGATATACCAGCATACAATCCGTGAAATGGGGATAGACCCAACGAAAATTTGCCATAGCAATACTACCTTTAAAGGAGTAACGCCAGGCCCAGGGGCTCATTGCACGGGCTCCCTGCTACTAAAGTTTATATTCAGCTTTCCCGATAACTTCCGTAGCGAACATTTAACCTTCCACATCGCTCCGTTCCAAAGTGGCTATCAAGCACTACTTGGACGCAAAGCTTTTGCTCGCTTTAATGCAATACCACATTACGCTTCCCTGACACTCAAGATGCCCGGTCCACGCGGCATCATTACAGTGAATAGAAGTATTAAGCGATCTTTGCGCGCCGAAGAGAATGCGACTGCCTTGGCAGCCGCACACTAAAAACGGCCTCACCAACTAAAGCATTTGATAGGTCATCAAGACCACGAACGCTGTTAGACGAGTCCGGCGCTGCTATATGTAATTTGTACCGTATTGATGGTCACACCCCTATTACAAATACAAGGGGCTCAACGTGCGCAGACAAGTGGCAATTTCTACTCATTTTTAGTTATACATGGTTTCTTTAAAAACTATCTTTTTGCACGACAACTTTTTCACCTAAGTTCCTCTCTTTTACAGATGATCATCGTGCTACACCCGTCCAGGATACGGCACAACGGAGACACAGGCGCAGACGTGCAGCAGGGACCCGCTCCAAGGATTCTTTTTAGATTAAGACCCTGCGTAAACCTTTTTTACTGTCTCTTGTTGATACACATCCCTCGAATTCTCATTACAATTGAGAAGGATGCTGACGTCTTGGCATGTGGCCACATCAGAATATTGCACGTACCTGGACACAAGGGGCTTCTTACAGAGGGCGCTATTTAGGCCCGATTTATACCGTAAAGACCGAATACCTTCTCCCATTAGTGGCCTTGGAAGTAGTGGCGCAGCTTGCATGAGGCAACGAGGAGCGTGAGCAGGAGCTTCTGTGGCATGGGGTAGCGTGCCCGCGCGTCATGCAGTACCGTGCTGATGAAGTACACCGGGTATTCGACAAGGGTGGAAGTGTTGGTGGAGTCCGATACCTCCTGAGGCTGGGGCACCCCCTGAGGCTGGAGGAACTCAGGAGCTCGATTACCTATTGGGCAACTGCGGCTTGGTCCTAGAATTTCTAGGATCAAGCCAAAATGCAAATAAAATATGATATGCAATTTGAAATTCTACGCAACTCAAGGAGCCATGGAGAGAGTTGGGGATTTTGTTATTTTCATATTTGGGTTTTCTCAAAATTTTGAAAATAGGATCATTTGATTTAATTATTTTATCTTCAATAATTCCAATTATAAAAATAAGTGAGAGGGAATAAAATGACTTTCCCAAAATAAAGGAATATTGGCGGATTTAATAAAAAAATCAAATAAGATTTTATTTCGGTGTTTTCTCGCTATTTTATTTGAATTAGTAAAAATGCGCGTTTTTCAAAATTGCATTTAGGCCCCAAATAAATGTTCACCTTGTCCGGCTTAATTTTATAAGTCGGGAAAAATTTATTTCGGGATTTTTGGAGTCCGTTTAGTATTTCTTTTCTTTCTTTTTCTACACGTCTGAATTGTAAAAAAACGCACCACCGACCTAACCGGGCCGTGTCCGTCTAGGACTCCTAGCCCGGCCGGCCTTATAAGCCGGGGGAAGCCACCCTCAGCCCACCCCGCACCCCGCTGAAACCCTAGCCCGCGCCGCCGCCGCCTGAGCCGCCGCCGCCCCGCCCGCCGGAACTGCCACCATCGCCGGGAACCGCCACCGCCGCCGCTGTTGGTTTTCTACGGAAAACCGATCGGTTTTTCGTTAGAACTCGCGGTTTATTTTTTTAGATTGGTTTTATTCAGTTTAATTATTTAGAGGACGTTCGTCCATATGTTCATTTTAACGAACGGTTTTCATCGTTTAGCCATAGACAATGAACGTTCGTTCGTTAGCCTCTTCGTCGTTTTTTCTTTTTCTCAGATTTTCCGCGATTATTTCTGATCGCGATTTCTGATCTAATTTTCGTTTTAGTTTAACTTTTCGCTCGTTTATCGGAATCAGGCGATTCAAGCGCCTAGAGTTTCGTCTCGAAACCCTCTTTCCGTTTAACCAACTCAAACAAGTTTTTGCTTCTATAAAATTTGACTTAGATCCATATTAGTAAACAAAGCTCGTTTCTTTCGCTGTTTGACTTCCACCGCTTCGTTTGTTTTGATTCTTTTTGCAAACCGGAGTTCTTAAGTTGAACTTTCTGGTTAGATCTCTTATTTGAGTTTTACCTGTGCATTAGATGAGTACTTATTGTATGCTTGTTTGTTTGTTTGCGTTAGAGTACCCGGAGTGCGCCGCTTGCTACATCGAATCTCTAGGTTTCATGGATCATCAGCAAGGCAAGTAACACTTTGATCATACCTCTTACTACCCAGTTTTTATTGCATTAGATCAATCCACAAACATTGCATGATTAGGATCTAATTAAATTGTGGGTTGGCAAGTAGTTGAGGTAGTACCTATTCACCTGGTTATTATCAAACCCTTGGGAGTTACTTCTACGTTTGCTTATATTGCCATGCTATGCTAGTAGACGTGGATTGGGTGAGTGTATCCATGACAGATGTGAGATTAATAATTAATGGTTTATTTAAGGTGGCAACTTTAATACACATCTTGGTGGATTGAGGCACCTGGGTATTCCAGCGATTGCCTGTTTTTTCTTTATGGACCGCCACCGAGGCTCAAAGGGATCATGAGATTATTCATACTAGAAACTTCCGTGTGCAGCCACAAGCTACTATGGGATATAGCATAGTTGATTAAGTCGTGCGAACACTTACAGTGGTAGACTAGCAGATGTAGGGGAAAGTAGGTGTAACGGTCTACCTGATCGTAAGGTGCTAGCGCTTCTGAAAGACTATGTCTCGGTCATCCGTTTCTCAAACACCATGTAGTGCGAGAATCCCAATGGAGGAGATCGAGTCTTGTGGGGAAAAGTGCGCAAACCTCTGCAGAGTGTATAAACTAATCATGGCTTGCCGTGTCCCCGGTTATGGACATCTTGAGTATCTAGTACTTGGATTATCATGTGAATCTCATCATGTTACTTTAATTAATTTTGTTGGGTTTTAATGACGTTGCTTAATTGGGATTGAGAGGGTGTCTACACTCTCAATGTTTAACAACTACCATGTTAGTTAAATAAAATTTATTCCTTTGCAGTAGGCAAAAATTGGCTTTATGCAAAACTGTAACCATAGAGCTTTCCACCAGCCATATATGCATGTAGTATAGCCTATTTTTGTTCATTCCTCTCTATGTGTTACTTTGCCAGCATATTCCATGTGCTGACTCGTTTTCGGGCTGCAACGTTCATGTTGTAGACTTTTCAGACGACGAGTAAAGTGCTTTAGGTCGTGGTTCTATACTCAGTGATGCCGTTGGAGTTGATGGACTCACTTATCTTCCAAGCCTTCCGCTGTTATCGTTATTAGATGGCCTTAAGCCATATTATTTGTAATAAGTTCTCTTTTGACACACTCGTTGTAATAAGGGTGTGATTGCTACTCTGTTATAAATCCTTCAAGTACTGTGCGTGTCTGCATTACTGATCCAGGGATGACACTGAAGCACAGAGATTCGATGTAATCCTTCAAGATTGAACCCAAAGCTAAGAACTTCTCCCATTGCAAGAAAAATCAATCTAGTAGGCCAAACCAAACTGATAATTCGAAGAGACTTGCAAAGATAACCAATCATACATAAAATAATTCATAGAAGATTCAAATATTGTTCATAGATAGACTTGATCATAAACCCACAATTCATCGATCTCAACAAACACAACGCAAAAAGAAGATTACATCGAATAGATCTGCACAAGAGAGGGGGAGAATATTGTATTGAGATCCAAAAAGAGAGAAGAAGCCATCTAGCTAATAACTATGGACCCGTAGGTCTGAGGTGAACTACTCACACTTCATTGGAGGGGCTATGGTGATCATGTAGAAGCCCTCCGTGATGGATACCCCCTCCGGCGGAGCTCCGGAACATGCCCCAAGATGGGATCTCATGGATACAGAAAGTTGCAGCGGTGGAATTAGGGTTTTGGCTCCGTATCTAATCGTTTGGGGGTACGTAGGTATATAAACGAAGGAGTACGTTGGTGGAGCAATAGGGGGCCCACGAGGGTGGAGGGCGCGCCTGGGGGGGAGGGGGGTAGGCGTGCCCCCTACCTCGTGGCCTCCTCCTTTGTTTCTTGACGTAGGGTCTAAGTCTCCTATATCAAGTTCGGTGAGAAAATCACGTTCCCGAAGGTTTCATTCCGTTTGGACTCCGTTTGATATTCCTTTTCTTCGAAACCCTAAAATAGGCAAAAAACAACAATTTTGGGCTGCGCCTCCGGTTAGTAGGTTAGTCCCAAAAATAATATAAAAGTGGATAATAAAGCCAAATAATGTCCAAAACAGTAGATAATATAGCATGGAGCAATCAAAAATTATAGATACGATGGAGACGTATCAAGCATCCCCAAGCTTAATTCCTGCTCGTCCTCGAGTAGGTAAATGATAAAAACAGAATTTTTGATGCAGAGTGCTACTTGGAATAATTTTAATGTAATTCTTCTTAATTGTGGTATGAATATTCATATCCGGAAGATTGAAGATAAAAGTTCATATTGACATAAAAATAATAATACTTCAAGCATACTAACTAAGCAATTATGTCCTCTGAAAATAACATGGCCAAAGAAAGTTCATCCCTACAAAATCATATAGTTTAGTCATGCTCCATTTTCGTCACACAAGAATGCTCTCATCATGCACAACCCCGATGACAAGCCAAGCAATTGTTTCATACTTTAGTAATGTCAAACCTATAAACTTTCATGCAATATATGAGCGCGAGCCATGGATATAGCACTATGGGTGGAATAGAATATGATGATGGGGATCATGTGGAGAAGACAAAAAAGGAGAAAGTCTCACATCAATGAGGCTAATCAATGGGCTATGGAGATGCCCATCGATTGATGTTAATGCAAGGAGTAGGGATTGCCATGCAACGGATGCACTAGAGCTATAAATGTATGAAAGCTCAACAAAAGAAACTAAGTGGGTGTGCATCCAATTTGCTTGCTCACAAAGACCTAGGGCACTTGAGGAGGCCCATTGTTGGAATATACAAGCCAAGTTCTATAATGAAAAATTCCCACTAGTATATCAAAGTGACAAGACAAAAGACTCTCTATCATGAAGATTATGCTGCTACTTTGAAGCACAAGTGTGGAAAAAGGATAGTAGCTTTGTCCCTTTTTTATTTGGACTTTTTTTGGCCTTTCTCTTTCTCTTTTTATTTGGAAAATGCTCTATGAATGATGGTCATCACACTTCTATTCACTTACAACTCAAGAATTACAACTCGATACTTATAACAAGATATGACTCTATATGAATGCCTCCAGCGGTGTACCGGGATATGCAATGAACCAAGAGTGACATGTATGAAAGAATTATGAATGGTGGCTATGCCACAAATACTATGTCAACTACATGATCATGCTAAGAAATATGACAATGATGAATGTGTCATGATAAAAGGAATGGTGGAATGTTGCATGCCTATATATCTCGGAATGGCTATGGGAATGGCATAATAGGTAGGTATGGTGGCTGTTTTGAGGAAGATATAAGGAGGTTTATGTGTGAAAGAGCGTATCATATCACAGGGTTTGGATGCACCGGCGAAGTTTGCACCAACTCTCAATGTGAGAAAGGGCAATGCACGGTACCGAAGAGGCTAGCAATGATGGAAGGGTGAGAGTGCGTATAATCCATGGACTCAACATTAGTCATAAAGAACTCACATACTTATTGCAAAAATATACAAGTCATCAAAAACCAATCACTACACGCATGCTCCTAGGGGGATATATTGGTAGGAAAAGACCATCGCTCGTCCCCGACCGCCACTCATAAGGAAGACAATCAAATAACACCTGATGTTTCAAATTTGTTACATAACATTTACCATACGTGCATGCTACAGGACTTGCAAACTTCAACACAAGCATTTCTCAAATTCACAACTACACAACTAGCACAACTTTGATATTATTACCTCCATATCTCAAAACAATCATCAAGCATCAAACTTCTCTTAGTATTCAAAACACTCATAAGATTTTTTTTATTAATCTTGAACACCTAGCATATTAGGATTATTTAAGAAAATTACCATGTTATTTAAGACTCTCAAAATAATCTAAGTGAAGCATGAGAGATCAATAGTATCTATAAAACAAATCCACCACCGTGCTCTAAAATATATAAGTGAAGTACTAGAGCAAAACTATATAACTAAAATGATATAAGCGAAGCACTTAGAGTATTCTAACAAATTCCAAATCATGCATGGCTCTCTCAAAACGTTTGTACAGCAAGGATGATTGTGGTAAACTAAAAAGCAAAGACTCAAATCATACAAGACGCTCCAAGCAAAACACATATCATGTGGTGAATAAAAATATAGCTCCAAGTAAAGTTACCGATAGAAGTAGACGAAAAGTGGGGATGCCTTCCGGGGCATCCCCAAGCTTTGGCTTTTAGGTGTCCTTAGTTTATTTTGGGGGTTCCATGGGCATCCCAAGCTTAGGCTCTTACCACTCCTTGTTCCATAATCCATCAAATCTTTACCCAAAACTTGAAAACTTCACAACACAAAACTTAAAGTAGAAAATCTCATGAGCTGCGTTAGCGAAAGAAAACAAAAGACCACTTCAAGGTACTGTAATGAACTCATTATTTATTTATATTGGTTTTAAACCTACTGTATTCCAACTTCTATATGGTTTATAAACTATTTTACTATCCATAGATTCATCAAAATAAGCAAACAACACACCAAAAACAGAATCTGTCAAAAACAGAACAGTCTGTAGTAATCTGTAGCTAACGCAATATCTGGAACCCCAAAAATTCCAAAATAAATTTCTGGACGTGAGGAATTTATCTATTAATAATCTGAAAAAATAATTAACTAAATAGCACTTTCCAAATAAAACTTGCAGCAGTTCTCGTGAGCGCTAAAGTTTCTATTTTTTGCAGCAAGATATCAAGACTTTCCCCAAGTCTTCCCAACGTTTCTACTTGGCACAAACACTAATTAAACACAAAAAACACAACCTAAATATAGGATAGATAAATTATTTATTACTAAACAGGAGCAAAAAGCAAGTAATAAAAATAAAATTGGGTTGCCTCCCAATAAGCGCTATCGTTTAACGGCCCTAGCTAGGCATAAAAAGCAAGGATAGATCTAGGTATTGCCATCTTTGGTTGGCAATTCTTCAATGAGGCATCTACTATCTTTAGGAATTTCTTTCTTTTTATTGATTATCAAACTTTTAGGCACAATATCGAAAAATTCATTTGTAACAAATGGTTCCTTAATGATAGCAAAAAGATTGGGATGAATACTTATAGATTTGAGATCCGCAGTTTCCTTACTAGTGGATTCACCCTTATTTTTAGGAACATACATAAGCTTGGAAATTTTAGTGGGAGGACTTGGAGCATTCTTTATGGAAGAAAAAGTGGTTCCCAATTTGGTAATAATATCCTCAAGTTTATCGATCCTAGTGGAATCGTGATTTATTTTCTCATTAACTATGGTTCCTTCCCTTTATTTTTCAAAGTGACTCCTACTTTAGATCCATATTGAGAGATTCGTTTGTGGATCTTTTTATCCAAATTTTCAATTAACTCTACGGTAGCAACCTTTTTTTCAATAATTTCGAGCCTTTTGCATAACATGCTCCAAAGTTAATACAGTTCCATTAACCAAAAGAGGAGGTTAGCCAAACAAATCTATCATAGCATTATAGGAATCAAAAGTACGGCTACCCAAGAAGTTTCCTCCGGTAATACTATCAAGGACATGTCTGTGCCAAGGAGTAGCACCTACATAAAACTTGCGAAGAATAACGGAAGTAGATTGCTTCCTGGTAGATCTATTTTGAGCATTGCAAATTCTATACCAAACGTCTTTTAGAAAAGGATGAACGAGGGAAGGCCTTATTTGCAAATGTGGAGAGGGCTATGGGTATCTTTTTGCAAAATTGCCATAGTTTCCTTCCTATCCGTTAGATATAAATCGGACGACCTATATTGCAGGATGGCAGGCACACCATCATCACCAACTCTGTTTTTTTATCTCTACTCTTATCAAAAGCATAGTCGGTGATGATGGTGTTCCTGCCATCTTGCAATATAGGCCGTCTGATCTATATCTAACAGATAGTAAGGAAACTATGATAATTTACCCGAACTCCTCTCCACATTTGGAGATAAGGCCTTCCCTTGTTCATCCTTTTCTCCCACAAGATCTTGATGTTCCGTGCAATGTACGGGCATCTTGCTAGTAAGAGTGGAAATTAAAGATATACCACTTGTCGAATCTTGAAACCATCCACATTCCTGGCTTATCTCATCAAAACCGCAAAAGGAATATATTTTGAGGGGAACATAACATATTTTTAGTGATATACGTATTTCAAAACTAGACTCTTTTTTCTCTCAAATCGGTGAATATATATTAATCTACTTTGATCGTGTGGCAACGCATTGGCACATTGCCAATAGTTATTACTACTGTATAATTTTTTGGACACCAGACAAATGGTGGAGTACATATACGAAGAGAAGATGTGCACGCACGTAGTCGGTCTCTTGTTGTCTCGCACACATGAGATTTACGTAAAGGCACCGTTAATAAATAAAGCCTAAAACCCTAGGTGCACGATTGCTGCATGCGCGGGTACCGGGTACGTGGTGGAGTGCACATTTGTAGGAATAGTCAGCTCGTGTGATAATTTGATCCGTAGGAGTTGATGGTCGGGACCACAGGTGAACGACCTGGAGGCGGTGGCTCGCCAGTTGCCACTGACCAAGTAGCCATGTTTAAAATATCATTTTTAGTGGGGTAAGAGTTCTGATTTTCAATGGCGCGTTATAAGTACTAAGTAGTTTTTAGAACAATTGGTATGGAGCAAAAATGGAATCATAAGTACTACCTCCTTGGCATATGGTGTATGGGTTTATGTTGCGAGATGTTGAACCTGGTCGTTGTAGGAAAAATACTATGGTTTCGATGTTGGTTTTAAGTAATGAAAATCGAAAGGGGGAAGCCCTTCTTCGATAATAAACAACTACCTCCGTCTTGGTTTACTAGTCCCCATCGTATTTTGGGTCAAAGTTTGTCCACGAATTTTTCTTGTAAAATGTGAATGGAAAACGAGACCCAGGTTTGTAATATCTCTCTCCTCGGAGCCTAATGAATAAATACTTTGAGTCGTAGAGTTTTGTTGTGATGCCATGTTGTATTTACACATATCCAACATATTGTGTGTATGATTAAAATGCTTGGTATGTGTGGGATCCGGCAACCTAGTTGTTTATCCTTGGTAGCCTCTCTTATGGCGAAATGTAGTCTTGTGCTTCCATGAGCCATAGTAGTCCGCTACAGCCCGGTTCACCGGAGTCCTGCTAGCCCCACACTACTGCTCCGGAACACTTGACTGGTCGGCATGTGTTTCACTTCGTTCCAGTGTCTGTCCCTTCGGGGAAATGTCACGCGGTGACATCCAGAGTCCTGCCTAGCCTGCTACAGCCCGGGTTTCCGGAGTCCTGTTAGCCCAGTGCTACAGCCTGGATTCGCACGCTGCTGACCGACATGCTCGATGTTGATTCATGTATGCCTGTCCCCATAAGTTAGTGCCACTTTGGGTTCACGACTGGTCATGTCAGCCCGGGTTCTCTGTCATATGGATGCTAGCGACACTATCATATACGTGAGCCAAAAGGCGCAAACGGTCCCGGGCCATGGTAAGGCGACACCCGTGGGAATACCGTGCGTGAGGCCGCAAAGTGATATCAGGTGTTACCGGCTAGATTGATGTGACTTGGAATCGGGGTCCTGACAGCTCTGGTATCAGAGCCCGACTGCCTGTAGGATTACTAAGCCAAGCTGGTCAAAGTCGTGTCTAGAAATGCTTTAGTTATATAAGGGAATTGATTTTGGATGGGAACATAAGGCTCTTTTTACTCCTTATCCTCATGACCTTCTGATCTGAGTCAACCTCTTCTTTTCTACGGGGGTTAAGAACTAGGTTTCTCTTCTATCTCTTAGGATGACGTGTTACTAAACCGTAGTTGCCTAGGATTGTTGAGTTCAAGCCTCAGTTCAGTTCCTACTACCTCCATATGTTCATAGCTGGCCTCAGAACCTTGAGTTTGTGATGTTGAGTAGTTATGCCACCATTTTTGCAGGTTGTCTCAAATCTTTTTGAGCAATTACAGCTGTTATGCTGCCCGAGTCATCCCAGGTCTCTAAATAGTCTAATGCATTTGCAAATCGTTCCTTCTCGTTCCCGGTGTTCCTTTGAGCCAGATTAACCACACTAGTCGGTAAGTTGAGGTAATCCATTGCCTCGACATATATATTGGAGCTATTATTATGACCCTAGATATATTAGGGAACCACCTATTATCCTAGCCATGTGTTGTATCCCCAGTGTGATAATTCTGGCCATCATTCTTGAAAGCATCCCGTGATGCCATCTAATTTAGTAGGTATTCTATCGATGGGTTCCAGAAACCCATGAGTCATTCTACACATCTCTGTTGATCGTGTTTGCTCGTTCCTTTAGGATATTAGCAACCTTGTGATAGCATTCCAGGTCCGTGGTATATCATTCTTCCAATACCATGAACCATCCATGGCAGACGTTCATCTTGAATGAAAGGATCGCAATAAGAGTGCTCTTGATGAGGTCTCCGTTGTATTATGAATCTGCCAGTTCTACCCTTTCCGCATGGGTTATCCGGAAGAAATGTTGAGCTTCGCTGGACACACTAATTTATGCATCCACAACTCAGAGAAACATATGTTCCTTTGAGTTGTCCCTCTTTAGTTGTACCCTGACCTCCGTCTATCAAGTGATAGTCAGGAATAGTTGTGCCATCGTGTTCATCGTTATTCCAGAATGACTAGGAGAAACAAACTCCAGTACCTCATCCATATCCAGGATTGGGTCAAAGTAGTTGTATTCCGCAGATCAAAATGCCAATCCAGCTTTTGATTCTATTCTACCCTGAAGTATCACCGTCTTGATGTCAAGGTTGTCATGGGAATTGCACCACCTCCTATGAACTCTTGATATAGTGATACTTCTCGCCATCATCGTTCATTGCTAGGTCTCCGTGTTATTGTAAATGGAATACCGACAAGTGAGTCGTGGTGTGTGAAATCAATACTCCTAGCAACCCCGTTGCTTGGTGGTTAATGGACAATAACCTCATTCTTAGTGTGTTGATTTTGAATTATCACCCTAAGGTCGATCGTGCTACCTTGCCTTTTTTCCAGTGCACCTTTCGATAAATGAGTTAGGATAGTGCCAAGCCTTGCTTATTTGATCATATAGTCTTTCCTGAGAAGCAAGATTTCTCTCGAGCTTAATAACATTTCGGTGGTTCGTGATTTTCCGAATATCTTCTCGGAAGTATTATCAGGTTGTCACCTGACTGCTATGTGGAGTTCGTGATAAAGTTGGTTTTTTCATAAACCACTCCTTCTCTAAGAATCGGTGTTGGATACCCCTGAGCTACTTGGTTAAGCCAAACAACAACTTGGAGAGTTGGAATATAAAAGCTTGCCTAACTTAGTTCGTTCCAAAAGGATATCCATGTGTTTGTGTGTTAGTTGAAGAAAGATGATATCTTCATCGATTGGTCCCTGTGATCAGTTGTTGGACCTATTGTGTTATCAAAACTATGATTTGAGTATGGGCTATCACCAAATCAAATTAGTACCAACGATGTCGTAATGTTTTCTTACTTGTGGTTGATCCCTCGAGCATACATCATTACATCCTTTGGCCTGATCAATGCTATCATATTGTTCACATAACCATGTAACCCCATCTTATGGAAATCTTGATGAATTGTTGTCGAGCCCATCGACAACGTCTTTATCTCCTCCATGATTCATGTTGAACATTAAGCTAGTGTTGGAAACTTTTGAAAGTATTTCTTCATGCTAGCTCATGAAGCATATGTTTGGATGAAAGAAGTGACTTCCTCTAATTCATGTGCATTCGATGCAAGTTGCCGCTGTGAATTCAAGAGATTTTATTTTTGCCTCCTCTGGAATCATCCCAAGTTAGTCATGCACGTGCGAAGTGCTCTAAGGTTTGATAGGTTGGCCGCCTCCACTCCATATGTGTTCCTAGCACACCAAGCCACTAATTAATTTGTTCGAGAAAAAGTAGTTGATGTGCGAATACTAGTTCATGTACAAGATTCCAATATCCTCGATGATGGTTCCCAACTAGAACTCGGTAGTGTTTTGTTGTAAGACTACCATGTGGTCATGCTTGTCTGGGACAGCGTGTTCACATGTTTGTAGCAGAACCAACTCATGTTTTGGAGCTTGCTATCGTAGTTCATTCTCGACAATCTCGCAACGCCATCCCGTCGATTTGTGTTGCTACTATTCTTTTTCCAGACATGTGGTCTGAGATATCCTGTTACCAACCAGATCTGAATCTCAGGCAGGTATAATGGTTGGGTCATTCCCAGCATTTGCATTTTATTCCCAGCTTGCACCACAGTAATTGTTGTCCAGGATCATCTTCAAAAGTGGGCTTGCCATGGGTCCCATCCATCTCCGATGATAAGCAACATCATCCATTACGTTGTCTTCAACAAGGTAGTCCACATCATCCACCCTAGCCCGAGTATGTCATTCTTTTAAACTCCTTCAAACGTTCCATTAAGAATTGCCTCAGGATTGTATGAAGAGTTTCAATGATCTATGGATCAAAAGTAATTCTTTTTGCCACTTAAGGGAATAATCCTATGAGTCACCTCCTCTAGGGTGCCACATTATGGAATCATGGTAATTATCTCCTCGCTACTTTGAACCCATCCGCCATCTTCTTAACCGTGGAATAGTTGCCTACCAAATCGAACTTCACCATCCGTTACTATCCATCCATCTTGATGTATGTTTTGTGTCCCAACTCAAGAGATGTTTCAACGTCTCACTCCATGAGTTGATCTTGAGTGCTCATTCTTCGAGGAAATCGTTTCATGTTGAGTTTCCTTCTGTCGTCATCGTGTTGGATGAAGATCTCGAAAGCAAAGACGTCAAGGTCAATATGAAGCAATGAATCAATGTCCTCGAGAAGGACATCTGGATCGTCAAGATTGTGTAAGCTTGTGTCGCTCTGTCTTCCTACCTCACAACTTGAATCTCGAGACGAGATTCTTGTTCAGTGGGGGTGAGTTGTCACAGCCCTAGAATTCTTTGCAATAGTTGCATAAGAGAGCATCCATGATCATGTCTAAATTCTGAAAGTTGAATTGAGGTTAGTTGAAACCCTCAGAAATCACTTCAGAAATAATCGACGTTAAAAATATTTTCAAATGAGTCCAAGGAAATGTTCCTGTTATTCTGTAAAATATTGGCAAGAGGTAACATTCAAACCAATATTTTTGGAGTTTCATAAATATTTATTTTAGGCATTTGAAATTAATTCAATAACTAATTGAATTGGATTTATATTTATTATATATATAAATATATGTTCAATAATTCTGAAAATTGTTGTGTGGCTTTGTATAAGTCTACTTAGTTAACACAATTATTTTCATGAAGTTTAAAATTGATTTAGTATTTTACTAAATCATAAACAAATGTCAGAAAATAGAAAATAGAAATAAAAGTCAGAGGAGAGAGATACGGCTTACCTGGCGCTCACCTGACACGGCCCAGCATGGCCCAGCCCACCAGAGCCAGGCACCAGTCGTCTCCTTCCTTTGCCAGGAGGACGACAGCGTGGCGCACGCACAGGAGGCGAAGCCACCTCCTACTTCCACCTCCTGCTTCCTCCCGACTCCGATCCGACGCGCCTGGAGACGCCAAGCACCTTCCCTATCCCCCCATCTCTCTGGTGCCTCTCTCCCTCTCTAGCCCTGCTCCACGCGACCACCGACAGCCCCACCGGCCGCCGCTGCCGCTCGCGTGGCCATTGCCATCCCCTCTTCACGCTGCCATGCTTGGGAGCTCTGCGCCGACCTCTTACGCGTCCCCATCATCGATAGCAACCAGAGGAGCACAACATGGCCGTCATCGGCGCCATCTTTGTCCTCTGCACCAACGGCTGTCCTCGTCGATTCGCAGCAACCCGACCGTCCCCGACCTCACCAACGATGCCATCGGATGCGCTGTGAGCTCCACCGCATCTCCCCTCTCTCTATTTGCTCGCCCCCATGCTGTACTAACATTCCCCGCCATCACCGAAGCTCACCGGCGCTGCGTCTGTCATCACCGTTGGTAGCAGCCCCGCCTGGCTAACCCGAGCACGCAAGAGTGCTCAGGGAGCTCCCAGGAGCCCAACGTGGCCATCAGCTCGCTCGCTAGCGCACTGCAGTCCTCGCGCCCGTTGCTACGTCTTGAGATTGCGTTGGTTTTCCCCGAAGAGGAAGGGATGATGCAGCAGAGTAGCGTAAGTATTTCCCTTAGTTTTTTGAGAACCAAGGTATCAATCCAGTAGGAGGCCACGCTCAAGTCCCTCGTGCCTGCACAAAACTATAGCTACTCGCAACCAACGCGATTAGGGGTTGTCAATCCCTTCACGGTCACTTACGAGAGTAAGATCTGATAGATATAATATTTTTGGTATTTTTGGTATAAAGATGCAAAGTAAAAAGTAAAAGCAAAGTAAAAAAGCAAAGCAAGATTAAAGTGATGGAGATTGATATGATGAGAATAGACCCGGGGGTCATAGGTTTCACTAGTGGCTTCTCTCAAGAGCATAAGTATTCTAAGGTGGGTGAACAAATTACTGTTGAGCAATTGACAGAATTGAGCATAGTTATGAGAATATCTAGGCATGATCATGTATGTAGGAATCACGTCCGTGACAAGTAGACTGAAACGATTCTGCATCTACTACTATTACTCCACTCATCGACTGCTATCCAGCATGCATCTAGAGTATTGAGTTAAAAACAGAGTAACGCTTTAAGCAAGATGACATGATGTAGAGAGATAAATTCATGCAATATGAAATAAACACCATCTTGTTATCCTCGATGGCAACGATGCAATACGTGCCTTGCTGCCCCTTCTGTCACTAGAAAAGGTCACCGCAAGATCGAACCCAAAGCTAAGCACTTTTCCCATGGAAAGAAGTACCAATCTAGTTGGCCAAACCAAACGGATAATTCGAAGAGACTTGCAAAGATAACCAATCATACATAAAAGAATTCAGAGAACATTCAAATATTATTCATAGATAGACTTGATCATAAACCCACAATTCATCGGTCTCAACAAACACACCGCAAAAAGAAGATTACATCAAATAGATCACCACAAGAGAGGGTGAGAACTTTGTATTGAGATCCAAAAAGAGAGAAGAAGCCATCTAGCTACTAACTATGGACCCGAAGGTCTGAGGTAAACTACTCACACTTCATCAGAGAGGCTATGATGATGTAGAAGCCCTCCGTGATGATGTCCCTCTTCCGGCGGAGCTCTGGAACAGGCCCCAAGATGGGATCTCGTGGATACAGAAAGTTGCGGCGGTGGAATTAGGTTTTTGGCTCCTGTTCTGATCGTTTGGGGGTAAGTATGTATACATAGGAGGAAGGAGTACGTCGGTGGAGCACCGAGGGGCCCACGAGGCAGGGTGGCGCGCCCTAGGGGGGGGCGCTCCCACCCTCGTGACCTCCTCTTTGACTCCTTGGAGTAGGGTCCAAGTCTCCTGTATCACGTTCGGTGAGAAAATCACGTTCCCGAAGGTTTTATTCCGTTTGGACTCCGTTTGATATTCTGTTTCTCCGAAACACTGAAATAGGCAAAAAAAAACAGCAATTCTGGGCTGCGCCTCCGGTTAATAGGTTAGTACCAAAAATAATATAAAAGTGGAAAATAAAGCCTAATATAGTCCAAAACAGTAGATAATATAGCATGGAGCAATCAAAAATTATAGATATGTTGGAGACATATTAGGCATCCCCAAGCTTAATTCCTGCTCGTCCTCGAGTAGGTAAATGATAAAAAGAGAATTTTTGATGTGGAGTGCTACCTGGAATAATTTCAATGCAAATCTTCTTAATTGTGATATGAATATTCAGATTTGAAAGATTCAAGACAAAAGTTTATATTGGCATAAAAATAATAATACTTCAAGCATACTAACAAAGCAATTATGTCTTCTCAAAATAGCATGGCAAAAGAAAGTTATCCCTACAAAATCATATAGTCTGTCTATGCTCTATCTTCACCACACAAAGTATTTGAATCATGCACAACCCCGTTGACAAGCAAAGCAATTGTTTCATACTCTAACTTTTTCAAAACTCGTTCAATCTTCACGCAATACATGAGTGTGAGCCATGGATATAGCACTATAGGTGGAATAGAATGGTGGTTGTGGAGAAGACAAAAAGGAGGGGAAGATAGTTTGACATCAACTAGGCGTATCAACGGGCTATGGAGATGCCCATCAATAGATATCAATGTGAGTGAGTAGGGATTGCCATGCAACGGATGCACTAGAGCTATAAATGTATGAAAGCTCAACAAAAGAAACTAGTGGGTGTGCATCCAACTTGCTTGCTCACGAAGACCTAGGGCATTTGTGGAGGCCCATCATTCGAATATACAAGCCAAGTTCTATAATGTAAAATTCCCACTAGTATATGAAAGTGATAACATGAGAGACTCTCTATTATGAAAATCATTGTGCTACTTTGAAGCACAAGTGTGGTAAAAGGATAGTAGCATTGCCCCTTTTTATTTATTTTCTCCTTTTTTTGGGCCTTCTTTTTTTTCTTTGGCCTTTCTATTTTTTGGGACAATGCTCTATTAAATGATGATCATCACACTTTTATTTATTTACAACTCAATGATTACAACTCGATTCTAAAACAAATATGAAGAAATTATGAACGTTGGCCTTGCCACAAATACTATGTCAACTACATGATCATGCTAAGCAATATGACAATGATGAATGTGTCATGATGAACTAGATGGTGGAAAGTTGCATGGCAATATATCTTGGAATGGCTATGGAAATGCCATAATAGTTAGGTATGGTGGCTGTTTTGAGGAAGGTATACGGTAGGTGTATGACACCGGCGAAAAGTGCGGGGTATTAGAGAGCCTAGCAAAGGTGGAAGGGTGAGAGTGCGTATAATCCATGGACTCAACATTAGTCATAAAGAACTCATATATTTATTGCAAAAATCTAGAAGTTATCAAAGCAAAGTATTACGCGCATGCTCCTAGGGGGATAGATTGGTACGAAAAGACCATCGCTCGTCCCCGACCGCCACTCATAAGGAAGACAATCAATAAATAAATCAAGCTCCGACTTCATGACGTAACGGTTCGCCATACGTGCATGCTATGGGAATCACAAACTTTAACACAAGTATTCTTTAAATTCACAACTACTCAACTAGCATGACTTTAATATTATCACCTCCATATCTCAAGACAATTATCATGCTTTAATCTTTTCTTAGTATTCAACACACTCAAAAGAAAGTTTCATAAATCTTGAATACCAAGCATAATATTATTAAGCAAATTACCTGCTATTAAGAGACTCTCAAAATAATTTAAGTGAAGCATGAGAGATCAATATTTTCTTTAAAACAAATCCACTACCGTGCTCTAAAAGATCTAAGTGAAGCACATAGAGCAAAATTATAACGCTCAAAAGATATAAGTGAAGCACATAGAGCAAAAGTATAATGCTCAAAATATATAAGTGAAGCACATAGAGCAAAACTACATAGCTCAAAAGATATAGCTGAAGCACATAGAGGAAAACTAGTTAGCTCAAAAGATATAAGTGAAGCACATAGAGTATTCTATCAAATTTTAATTCATGTATGGCTTTCTCAAAATGTGTGTACAGCAAGGATGATTGTGGCATACTAAGACACAAAGACACAAATAATACAAGACGCTCCAAGCAAAACACATATCATGTTGGTGAATAAAAATATAGCTCTAAGTAAATTAGCAATGGAAGTGGACGAAAGAGGGGATGCCTTCCGGGGCATCCCCAATCTTCGACTTTTTGGTGTCCTTGAATTATCTTGGGGCTGCCATGGGCATCCCCAAGCCTAGGCTCTTGCCACTCCTTGTTCCATAATCCATCGAAAGATTTCACCCAAAACTTGAAAACTTCACAACACAAAACTTAAAGTAGAAAACTCGTGGGCTCCGTTAGCGAAAGAAAACAAAAGACCACTTCAAGGTACTGTAATGAACTCATTCTTTATTTATATTGGTGTTAAAACTACTGTATTCCAACTTCTCTATGGATTATAAACTATTTTACTAACCATAGATTCATCAAAATAAGCAAACAACACACGAAAAACAAAATCTGTCAAAAACAGAACAGTCTGTAGTAATCTGTATCTAGCGCAAGATCTGGAACCCCAAAAATTCTAAAATAAATTTCTGGACGTGAGGAATTTATCTGTTAATCATCTTCAAAAAGAATTAACTAAATATCACTTTTAAAATAAAAACGACAGCAGTTCTCGTGAGCGCTAAAGTTTCTGTTTTTTACAGCAAGTTCAACAAGACTTTCCCCAAGTCTTCCCAACGGTTCTACTTGGCACAAACACTAATTAAACACAAAAAACACAGCCAAAACAGAGGCTAAATAATTTATTTATTACTAAGGAGGAGCAAAAAAGCAAGGAATAAAAATAAAATTGGGTTGCCTCCCAACAAGCGCTATCGTTTAACGCCCCTAGCTAGGCATAAAAGCGAGGATAGATCTAAGTATTGCCATCTTTTGTAGGAAATCCATAAGTGGCTCTCATGATAGTTTCATATGGTAATTTTATTTTGTTTCTTGGAAGGTGTTCCATGCCTTTCTTAATGGAAATTGAAATCTAATATTCCCTTCCTTCATATCAATAATCGCACCAACCGTTCTAAGGAAAGGTCTACCAAGAATAATAGGGCAAGAAGGATTGCAATCTATATCAAGAACAATGAAATCTATGGGCACATAATTCCTATTTTCAAAAATAAGAACATCATTAATCCTTCCCATAGGTTTATTAATAGTAGAATCCGCGAGATGCAAGTTTAGAGAGCAATCATCAAAATTACAGAAATCTAGTAAATCACACAAAGTCTTGGGAATAGTGGAGACACTAGCACCCAAATCACACAAAGCATAAAACTCATGATCTTTAATTTTAATTTTAATAGTTGGTTCCCACTCATCATAGAGTTTTCTAGGGATAGAAACTTTCAACTCAAGTTTTTCTTCAGAAGATTGCATCAAGGCATCAACAATATGTTCGGTGAAGGCTTTATTTTGACTATAAGCACGTGGAGAATTTAGCACGGATTGCAACATGGAAATACAATCAATTAAAGATTAACTTTCATAATTAAATTCCTTGAAATCCAATATAGTGGGTTTAGCAACATCTAAATTTTTATTTCTTTCAATCCCACTTTCATCAATTTTATCGTAAAGATCTAAATACAAAGTTTTAATAGGGGACATAATATGATCTTCCTTTACCCACATCAATATAGTGGGTAAAGGAAGATCATATTCAGTCCCATCATTATCAAGATTCATATTGCAAAACAAAGATTTAATAGGGGACACATCAATAACTTTTATATCTTCATCATTATTTTCATAGGGATTGGAAGAACACGCTTTAATAAAGGCATCTTTGGAAGCACGCATCCTAGCGGTTCTTTCCTTGCACTCATCAATGGAAATTCTCATGGCTTTGAGGGACTCATTGATATCATGCTTAGGAGGAATAGATCTAAGCTTTAATGAATCAATCTCAAGAGAAATTCTATCAACGTTCCTAGCCAAATCATCATCTTTAAGCAATTTCTCTTCAAGCAAAGAATTAAAATTCTTTTGTGAATTCATAAACTCTTTAACACTATTCTCAAATTCAGAGGGCATCTTATTATAATTTCCATAAGAGTTGTTGTAGGAATTCCCATAATTATTAGAAGGATTACTAGGATATGGCCTAGGATTAAAATTCCCTCTATAAGCGTTGTTACCAAAATTATTCCTACCAACAAAATTCACATCCATAGATTCATTGTTATTCTCAATCAAAGTAGACAAAGGCATATCATCAGGATCAGAAGAAACACTCTTAGTAGCAAATAATTTCATAAATTCATCCATCTTTCCACTCAAAACATTGATTTCTTCTATCGCATGCACTTTTTTATTAGAAGATCTTTCAGTATGCCATTGAGAATAATTAACCATAATATTATCTAGGAGTTTAGTAGCATCTCCTAAAGTGATTTCCATAAAAGTGCCTCCCGCGGCCGAATCTAAAAGATTTCTAGAAGCAAAATTCAATCCAGCTCAGGAATTTGGTAGTATCTTGAGCCATCATGACAAACAAGCAATCTAACACACGAGCAAAAAAAGGCAAGCGGGCAAAAGATGCAAATAGAGATGGAGGATAGAGAGAGAGAGGGCAAATAAAACGGCAAGGGTGAAGTGGGGGAGAGGAAAACAAGAGGCAAATGGCAAATAATGTAATGCGAGAGATAGGGATTGTGATGGGTACTTGGTATGTTGACTTTTTGCGTAGACTCCCCGGCAACGGCGCCAGATATCCTTCTTGCTACGTCCCGAGCTTGCGTTGGTTTTCCCCGAAGAGGAAGGGATGATGCAGCAGAGTAGCGTAAGTATTTCCCTCAGTTTTTTGAGAATCAAGGTATCAATCCAGTAGGACGCCATGCTCAAGTCCCTCGTACCTGCACAAAACAATAGCTACTCGCAACCAACGCGATTAGGGGTTGTCAATCCCTTCACGGTCACTTACGAGAGTGAGATCTGATAGATATAATACTTTTGGAATTTTTGGTATAAAGATGCAAAGTAAAAAGTAAATGCAAAGTAAAAAGCAAAGCAAGATTAAAGTGATGGAGATTGATATGATGAGAATAGACCCGGGGGCCATAGGTTTCACTAGTGGCTTCTCTCAAGAGCATAAGTATTCTACGGTGGGTGAACAAATTACTGTTGAGCAATTGATAGAATTCTGCATGATCACGGCATGATCACGTATATAGGTATCACGTCCGTGACAAGTAGACCGAAGCGATTCTGCATCTACTACTATTACTCCACTCATCGACCGCTATCTAGCATGCATCTAGAGTATTAAGTTAAAAACAGAGTAACGCTTTAAGCAAGATGACATGATGTAGAGAGATAAATTCATGCAATATGAACTAAACCCCGTCTTGTTATCCTCACTGGCAACGATGCAATACGTGCCTTGCCGCCCCTTCTGTCACTGGGAAAGGACACCGCAAGATCGAAGCCAAAGCTAAGCACTTATCCCATGGCAAGAACTACCATTCTAGTTGGCCAAACCAAACGGATAATTCGAAGAGACTTGCAAAGATAACCAATCATACATAAAAGAATTCAGAGAAGATTCAAATATTATTCATAGATAGACTTGATCATAAACCCACAATTCAACGGTCTCAACAAACACACCACAAAAAGAAGATTACATCGAATCGATCAAAACAAGAGAGGGGGAGAACTTTGTATTGAGATCCAAAAAGAGAGAAGAAGCCATCTAGCTACTAACTATGGACCCGAAGGTTTGAGATAAACTACTCACACTTCATCGGAGAGGCTATGATGATGTACAAGCCCTCCGTGATGACGGCCCTCTTCCGGTAGAGCTCTGGAACACGCCCCAAGATGGGATGTCGTGGATACAGAAAGTTGCGGCGGTGGAATTAGGTTTTTGGCTCCTGTTCTGATCGTTTGGGGGTACGTATGTATATATAGGAGGAAGGAGTACGTCGGTGGAGCACCGAGGGGCCCACGAGGCAGGGGGCGCCCCCCACCCTCGTGACCTCCTCCTTGACTCCTTGGAGTAGGGTCCAAGTCTCCTGGATCACATCTGGTGAGAAAATCACGTTCCCGAAGGTTTTATTCCGTCTGGACTCTGTTTGATATTCTATTTCTCCGAAACACTGAAATAGGCAAAAAAACAACAATTCTGGGCTGGGCCTCCGGTTAATAGGTTAGTCCCAAAAATAATATAAAAGTGGAAAATAAAGCACAATATAGTCCAAACAGTAGATAATATAGCATGGAGCAATCAAAAATTATAGATACGTTGGAGACGTATTACCAGTGGAGCCGTAGCTCCGGTCACCGCCTCGCTCGCCGCCAACGCTGCTCCTGGCCACCCCGCAGCCTCCCGCGTGATCACCTGGATGTGCGCGAGGATGGGCATCCCTCTGGTGCCTCCAGCGTGTCGAGCCGACCCCTGTAGCGCCATCCCAGGAAACTCCGGCAATCCTCCGCCGTCGGGTTTGGTCGCCGGAGTCCAACTCCGATGGTTGGTGATGTGGCGCCGTCATTAGCGCCTAACTAACCCCCCTAGAGTCAATGACATGTGAGGCCACTGCTGTTTAAAACACGGGTTAAGTTAAATAACCCCCTGTTAACTCTCTATCTCACTGACACGTGGGCCCCGCCCCAGTTTAAATTTAGGTTAGGCAAAATATTAGTGCTAATTACCCTATTAAGCAGTTGAGACACTAACCTGTGGGGCCAACCCCCTTACTAATTAGTTTACCTTAATTTTAATTCAGATTAGCCATTGAATCGCTGACCACTGGGACCCACTAGTCAGGTTTGACCTGGTCAGCCTCAGTTGACTCGCTGACGTCATACTTGCACAATGCTGACGCAGTTAATAATTTTCTGTGTTAAAAATAATCCAGGAAATTTCAGAAAATATCCAAAACTTTGAAAAATCATAGAAATTAAACTGTAACTCCAAATGAAAAGTTTTATATTTGAAAAATTATCAGAAAAATCCAATCTATCCATTTATGCTACTTTCATGAATGATAAACCAACTTATACCCACTGTATAAGTGAAAACATGATAATGGCATTTTAAATGCTAAATATGGACTTTGCATATGAACCCTTGGTCCATATGGACTTCATTTAAATTGTTGCTAGATGCATTAGTGCAAATCATAACATTATTTCCATGTCATGATCATGCATCATATTGTGCATTGCATTGATTGTGTTTCTTTCTCTGTTGCCGGTATTTGTCCCCTCTCGATAGACGTGGTTCCGACGATGAGTTCGATGACACCGATGAAGAGCTATACAATCTTCAGAAGTGCCAGGCAAGCAAAAACCCCTTGTTCATTCCGATACAATCCCACTCTCTCGCTCCTGCTCTCTTTTACTGCATTAGGACAACAGCGATTCAACTGTTACATGATGCGGTAGCTGAACCCCTTTCCCCTGCATGATGTGTCATTGCCACAGTAAATAGATGAAACCCACTAGCATGAGTAGGAGTTGTTTGAGCCCTGATGTGCCTACTCATTCATGCTTGTTTGTCATGCCTGCTACTGCTTAGAGTTGAGTCAGGTCCGATTCATCGGGGATGAATTGGAACATGGTGAACATGTCCTACTGTTGAGAGCTAAGTGTGTGAACACAATTTGGTAAAGGTAGCGGTGAGAGGCCATGTAGGAGTACATGGTGGGTTGTCTCATTGCAGCCGTTCTCAGGAATTGAGTTCTGTGTTTGTGATCCATGAACAGTTACTACCACGCATTGGGTTCCGGTAACTCGGCCCCTCTCGGCTTATTAATCAACTCGATCTCTGTCTAGGAGTTGCAACTAGTTTCTGGTGTTTGTAGGTAGTGTTAGTACACTACTAGGGAAAACCTTATACACAGAATCTTAGCAGCAGCGCGGTCTAAAAACAGACGCTACTGCTAATTAGTAGCAACGAGCTTTAGAAAAGAGCGCGGCTAATGACTGAGTAGCAGTAGCGCTCTAGGTGAAAAGAGCGCTACTACTATAATTGCCACGGTGTTTCCTCCAGGCTAGATATAGTAGTAGCGCCCTTCCTGTGGACGCGCTACTGCTAAAGAACTTAGTAGCAATGGTTTTGCTGAAAACTCGCTGCTGGTAAGTATGACCGCAACTAATTAAGTTTAGTCCCATACTGCTAAGCGAACAAGGTGTTTACCACCTTAAATATGTTGCTTCTCAACCAATCTCGAGCACTTGGCCTTCATTGAACTATATGTGTATGATTTGTGGTTGCAATATGAATCCTTGCCTGTACCTATACAGGTATACTGAGGATTCATGTTGACTATTTAGATTATACACAAAAAGATCAATGATGACCAATGCTTATTTTCGATGTTTTTACTAAACAAAAGAAATAACTGCTTCCATTAGCAGTAGCAGTTTTTCCCAAAACGCCTTGTAGATAAGTTAGCTATAGCGCGTTTTCTGTACGTGCGCTACTGCTAGTTCGAGTTAACCACCCCCCGCATCAAAATTTCACTAAGTCCTCCTTTCCCCCCCCCACCGGCCTGTTCCCCTACTCCCTATCGCCGCCGCCCGAGCCTGAGCGCGCCTGCGCCCTCACCGCCGCCGCCTCCGCCCACCCTCAAGCTCACCGCCGCCGCTCTCGACCAAACTGTCGCCGCCCTCGACCTCACCGCCGCCGCCCTCGACCGAGCCCGCCGAGCCCGCCGCCCAGGACCGCCGCCCTCCCGATCCCTCGCCCGCCCTCGCCGCCCCTCCGTCGCCGAGCACCTCCCCGCCACCGTCTCTCCCTCTGTAAGCCCCCCACCCCTCCCCAACCCCCTCTCTCTTTGCTTAGTTAGTAGATGATTTTAGTAGTAGTAGATGTTAATTTAGGGTTCATAGATAATGATTTTTAGAAGTAGTGGATATTAATTACTAGTAGTGATGGTAAACTAGTTGTATAATTAGCAGTAGTACATGTTAATTAGTAGTAGATGTAGTAGTTAGATGTTAATTAGTAGTAGTAGATGTGCTAGTTTCTTTCTATTTATAGTAAGTTTATATTTAGTAAGAACTAGTTGAATTAATAGAACTAGTTTAGTTTTAGTTGAACTAGTTAAGTTTTAGTTGAACTAGTATAGTAAGTAAATTAATAACTAGCTGAACTACTTCATTTTTAGAAAGAACTAATTTTTTTATTTTTATACTAAGTTTATATTTAGTAAGAACTAGTTGAATTAATAGACTAGTTGAATTAATAGAACTAGTTGAACATGCCATATTTGGTGTTATTTTTTAGTTTAAGCAATTATTTCATGTTTTGGCTACACCTCCGAGTGGCCTATGTTTTGCCGGAGTGTTGATTAATTTCTGTTCCGGCAAATTTCAGGCGCTCGATATGTCCTTTTTTTAGCAAAGGTCATGCCGGATTTTTCCGTGAATTCTGGCATGACTTGTGCTAGAATATGTGGGAAATATCGAGTGGCCTAGATTTTCTTTGAAAAATAATGATCTAATTTAGGTTTTTTAGTACATATATTTAATTGTACAAGTTTAATCTTTGAATTATGAACGTAGGAAATGCCGTACTCGAATGACAATAGTCTCCCAGGGGAGTGCAGCTGGTGCCATGACGATCGAGGTATGTGCGATAGGTTCGTTGAGCTGGACGAAGATCGGCGCTTCAGCATTAAGCTCGAGGAGACCTTCGATGTTGAAACGGTACGCAACAACGACAAGTGTTTTTTTCGTAATTAAGCATGACTTCAACTATTTCAACGTCTAATTTTCATCTTTTACAATTCGACTAGCTTATCCCATGCCATGCAAGACGCTATGTCTTGGAGAGGATGGGTTTTGAAGACCATGAAAATTTTCAAACAAAGAAAATACACCTAAGGACCCATCATGATATCGATTTTGAAGTAAATCTGTATAATTCTCAGAGCGTAACCCATTTTGGTTGTCAAAATTGGGAAGCACTTTGCAAAATGTATGGTTTTTATGAGGGTATGATTGTCACCATGGATCTTGGTCATCCTGACATCGAGCAAGACAATATGGACATTTGGGCCCTTGTTGATACGCTTCCGATTCTACCGCAATGTGAGTTTCTCAAACATAGTTATTAACTAATTTATATTGTTTATTTCAAAATAGTTGACAGCTTATTTCCATTGACAGCTTATTTTGAATCTTCAAAGAATGTGCAGAAGATGGTAGACAAAACCCACTACACTGATGGCTCCGAATTAACTTATAAGGAGAAAATTATCTGATTGCTTATTTTACTTTTTTTGAGAATTACAATACCTATTATCAAACTCCTCCAAATTATGGTGAATACGTGCCACTAGTGCACGTGTTGAACCACGATAACTTCTATGGAGATACCCTGCTAAGATATTTTACTATTACGACATCCGTGCATATTTTGCATACTTCTAAAACTAGTACATCATTGCTAACTACAAAGTTATTACTATGTTTTTCAACAGAAAATGCCGATGGATTGTGTGCCTCATCTGATGTATTACAATGGTCGCCTTGAAGTTCTGAACCTACAGCCAGGTCATCCTACGGATCTCACCTGTTCATATCGAATTTCTGAAACCGGTGAACACATGCTAATCAAAGAGTGGAAAAAATGTTTGGACATTCATAAGGAGGTTCTTGGAAGCAACATTAAGCGAAAGGCAAGAATTGGAGACAGGATAATCTGCATTCTCCATAATGGAGAGTGAGGGGCTATCTTGTTTTTTGCTATTTTACCTTCAAGAATATAGTAGGTCCTAAGAGAATGTAGTAGGTCCTATGAGGTACAATATGTTTATTATGTGATACAATGTGTTAGAGTTGAAGATGTCAGGAGTACTTGTGATTACGACTAGTGACCAATGATATGATGATGATGATGATAAGTTGTTAATGATATGATGATGATGATGATGATATTTATTATATCATTAGGTGAAAGAACCGCGGATTAGTTTCAAGTGGATGTCCGTCCACTTGAAACTAGTCCACACGGTTCTTTCACCCCGTGATGTAATAACTCATGATGATGTAAGAACAATTTGTAAATTCCTGTTGTATGAAAATTTGTGTAAAGGTGTACGAATACAACATGAAATAAAAAAGAAAGAAAAATACGAAATAATAGTAGCAGCGCGGGCAGAGAAAAACGCTACTACTAATTACCAGCAGCGCTCCTCCTGGAACTCGCTGCTACTAAGTCGATTTAGCCGTAGTATGGGTGGAGGCACGCTACTGCTATTCATTAGCTGTAGCGCCTTATCCGTAGTGCACCACCCCGCGCTACTGATAGGTCTAAAACCCGCGTTGCTGCTAGCCTTTTACCTAGTAGTGGTAGTCTACCAAGTGGCACCCGGTACTTGTGGGCTTGGGAAAGACTAGGCACAGTGGCACGATGTACCAAGTGGCACCCGGATGGTGGGCTTGGGAACCCTGCACACATCGTTTGGGGCCGTGAGCGACACCCCGGCCGGACCTCCTTGCGGATGGAACCCGAATAGGCGATATACCTGGACGAGTGACTTGTGTGGTTAGTCAGGTCGTGGCCGACTCCATCGCCAGGCTTCGCTTGAAGGTTGCTGAGGTACATGACGTGTACATCGTGGTAAGTGGCGAGAGCGTGTGTGAAGAAGTACACCCCTGCAGGGTTATCATTATCTATTCGAATAGCCGGATTCCTCGGATGTGGAAACTTGGACCCCTTGCATAGTTCATAGACAAGTGAAAGTGGATACTCTAAAATACGCAAGATAAATGTGAGTGCTATGGATGGCGTTCTCGCAGGGAGACGGGAGCGGATCCATAGTGGTGTATTGGTATGGTGAATTTGTGGACTTGTGTGCGCCCCCTCAAAAGAGTTACTTGCAGTTGTAGTTTAGGATAGCCGCCGAGTCAAAGCTGGCTTGCTGCAGTTAAACTCCACCACCCCTTTCTTGATATTGATGCATATGTAGCTAGTTCTGATGTAAGTCTTGCTGGGTACATTTGTACTCACGTTTGCTTAATTTATGTTTTTGCAGAGAGGCTTCAGTCTCGCTAGTAGTTCCGTGTGGACTTCGACATTTAGCTTGTTACCTCATCTTCTGAGCCTTCTTCATTTGTAGTTGTCTATACTCAGACAAGTTAAGCTCCGCATGTGCTTGTTGCTTGTATGCTCTGTATGTTGGGTCATGAGACCCATGTTTGTAATATCTCGCTCCTCGGAGCCTAATGAATAAATACTTTGAGTCGTAGAGTTTTGTTGTGATGCCATGTTGTATTTACACATATCGAGCATATTGTGTGTATGATTGAAATGCTTGGTATGTGTGGGATTCGACAACCTAGTTGTTTATCCTTGGTAGCCTCTCTTATGGGGAAATGTAGTCTTGTGCTTCCATGAGCCATAGTAGTCCGCTACAGCCCGGTTCACCGGAGTCCTTCTAGCCCCACACTACTGCTCTGGAACACTTGACTGGTCGGCATGTGTTTCTTGTTCATGTGTCTGTCCCTTCGGGGAAATGTCACGCGGTGACATCCGGAGTCCTTCCTAGCCTGCTACAGCCCGGGATCCTGAAGTCCTGTTAGCCCAGTGCTACAGCTCAGATTCGCACGCTGCTGACCGACATGCTCGATCTTGATTCATGTATGCCTGTCCCCGTAAGTTAGTGCCACTTTGGGTTCACGACTGGTCATGTCGGCCCGGGTTTTCTGTCATATGGATGCTAGCGACACTATCATATACGTGAGCCAAAAGGCGCAAACGGTCCCGGGCCATGGTAAGGCGACACCCGTGGGAATACCGTGTGTGAGGTCGCAAAGTGATATGAGGTGTTACCAGCTAGATCGATGTGACTTGGAATCGGGGTCCTGACATAAAGTTTTTGGTATGATCTAGTTTTGAGTTTTTCTTTATGATCCCTCTATGTAATCGAGTCCGTGAGCTATATAATAAAGATTAGTGTTGAGTCAAGGGCTTCCTTTTTTTGCAATGATCTTGAGTGAATAAAATAAAAGAGAAGAAATAAAAAGAAACAAAGAGATCATATGGATCTTACGGAGAGTAATGAGCTCACATATAAAGAGTATGATGAATAAAAGTTGTTGAGAGTTAACAAACATAGTTTTGGTCATCATTGCAATTAATAGGAAGTAATAAAGAAAGAGAGGTCTTCACATATAAATACACTATCTTGGACATCTTTTATTATTGTGAGCACTCATTAAAATATGACATGCTAAAGAGTTGACGTTGGACAAGGAAGACAATGTAATGGGTTATGTTTTTCTCACATTTGAGATAAATTATATTGTCATGGATCATCCAACATGATTGAGCTTACCTTTCCCCTCATGCTACCCAAATTCTTTGCGCCAAGTAGAGATACTACTTGTGCTTCCAAATACCCTTAAACCCAGTTTTGCCATGAGAGTCCACCATATGTACCTATGGAATGAGTAAGATCCTTCAAGTAAGTTGTCATTGGTGCAAGCAATAAAAATCGCTCTCTAAATATGTATGACTTTTTAGTGTGGGAGAAAGATAAGCCTTATACGATCTTGTGATATGGAAGAATAAAAGAGATGGACTGCATAATAAAGGTCCATATAGCAAGTGGCAATATCAAGTGACGTTGTTTCGCATTAAGATTTTGTGCATCCAACTAGAAAATCGCATGACAACCTCTGCTTCCCTCTGCGAAGGGCCTATCTTTTACTTTTATCTTCTACCTTATATAAGAGTCATGGTGATCTTCACCTTTCCTTTTACATTTTATCCTTTGGCAAGCACAATGTGTTGGAAAGATCCTGATAAATATAGCTAATTGGATTTGAGTCTTCATGAACAATTATTGTTGACATTACCCTTGAGGTAAAATGTTGGGAGGCAAAATTATAAGCCCCTATCTTTCTCTGTGTCAGATTAAAACTTCATACCCATAAATATTGCGTGAGTGTTAGCAATTGTGAAAGACTAAAAGATGGTTGAGTATGTGGACTTGCTGAAAAGCTCTTATGTTGACTCTTTCCTATGTTATGATAAATTGCAATTGCCTCAATGACTGAGATTAGAGTTTGTTGGTTCTCAATGAAGTTTATGATTCATACTTGAAATTGCGATTGAATTGTTACTTTAGCATAAGAAATCATATGAATATATATATATATATATGTTGTTGTTGTTCTAAGAATGATCATGATGCCCTCATGTTCGTATTTTATTTTTATCGACACCTCTATCCCTAACAAGTGGACATATTTTTTGGTTTCGGCTTTCGCTTGAGGACAAGCGAGGTCTAAGCTTGGGGGAGTTGACACGTCCATTTTGCATCGTGCTTTTATATCGATATTTATTGCATTATGGGATGTTATTACACATTATGTTACAATACTTATGCCTATTCTCTCTTATTTTACAAGGTTTACATATAGAGGGAGAATGCTGGCAACTGGGATTCTGGGCTGGAAAAGCAGCAAATATTAGAGACCTATTTTGCACGGCTCCAAAAGTACTAAAACTTCACGGAAGTTATTTCCAGAATATATAAAAATACTGAGCGCAAGAAGTACCAGAGGGGGGCCACTCACTAGCCACGAGGTTGGGGGGCGCGCCCTACCCCCCTCGGCGCGCCCCCTGCCTTGTGGGCCCCCTAGTGGCCCTCCGATGCCCATCTTCTACTATATTGAGTCTTTCGTTGAGGAAAAAATTATAAGCAAGCTTTCGGGACGAGACTCCGCCGCCACGAGGCGGAACCTTGGCGGAACCAATCTAGGGCTCTGGCGGAGCTGTTCTGCCGGGGACACTTCCCTCCGGGAGGGGGAAATCATCACCATCGTCATCACCAACGCTCCTCTCATCGGGAGGGGGTCAATCTCCATCAACATCTTCACCAGCACCATCTCCTCTCAAACCCTAGTTCATCTCTTGTATCTCAACCTTAGATTGGTACCTGTAGGTTGCTAGTAGGGTTGATTACTCCTTGTAGTTGACGCTAGTCGGTTTATTTGGTGGAAGATCATATGTTCAGATCCCATATGCATATTAATACCCCTCTGATTATGAACATGAATATGCTTTGTGAGTAGTTACATTTGTTCCTGAGGACATGGGAGAAGTCTTGCTATTAGTAGTCATGTGAATTTGGTATTCGTTCGATATTTTGATGAGATGTATATTGTCTCTCCTCTAGTGGTGTTATGTGAACGTCGACTACATGACACTTCACCATTATTTGGGCCTAGAGGAAGGCATTGGGAAGTAATACGTAGATGATGGGTTGCTAGAGTGATAGAAGCTTAAACCCTAGTTTATGCATTGCTTCGTAAGGGGCTGATTTGGATCCATATGTTTCATGATATGGTTAGGTTTACCTTATTACTTCTGTTGTAGTTGCGGATGCTTGCAATGGGGGTTAATCATAAGTGGGATGTTTGTCCAAGTAAGGACAGCACCCAAGCACCGGTCCACCCACATATCAAATTATCAAAGTACCGAACGCGAATCATATGAACGTGATGAAAACTAGCTTGACGATAATTGCCATGTGTCCTTGGGAGCGCTTTCTTCTATATAAGAGTTTGTCCAGGCTTTTCCTTTGTTACAAAAAGGATTGGGCCACCTTGTTGCACTTTATTTACTTTTGTTACTTGTTGCTCATTACAAATTATCTTATCACAAAACTATCTATTACCTATAATTTCAGTGCTTGCAGAGAATACCTTGCTGAAAACCGCTTATCATTTCCTTTTGCTCCTCGTTGGGTTCAACACTCTTACTTATCAAAAGGACTACGATAGATCCCCTATACTTGTGGGCCATCACTCATCATGAACGGTTACGTCATTGCAAGCTTTGACACTGATCCAGATGACTCCAAGTCACAAACCAGATACATATTTTTATTGAATGGTGGACCTGTTAGTTGGTGCAGTTACAAGCAGAGCATCATGGCGGGACCTACGTGTGAAGCGGAGTACATAGCTGCTTCGGAAGTAGCAAATGAAGGAGTATGGATGATGAAGTTCGTATCCGATCTAGGTGTCATACTTAGTGAATCGGGTCTAATGAAAATCTTTTGTGACAATACTGGTGTAATAACCTTCTCAACGGAATCCCGATTTCACAAGAGAACCAGACACATCAAGAGACACTTCAATTCCATCCGCGATCAACTCAAGGAGGGAGACATAGAGATTTACAAGATACATACGGATGTGAATGTTGCAGACCCGTTGACTAAGCCTCTCTCACGAGCAAAACATGATCAGCACCAAGACTCCATGGGTGTTAGAATCATTACTGTGTAAGCTAGATTATTGACTCTAGTGCAAGTGGGAGACTGAAGGAAATATGACCTAGAGGCAATAATAAAGTTGATATTTATATTTCCTTATATCATAATAAATGTTTATTATTCATTCTAGAATTGTACTAACCGGAAACTTAGTACATGTGTGAATACATAGACAAACAGAGTGTCACTAGTATGCCTCTACTTGACTAGCTCGTTAATCAAAGATGGTTAAGTTTCCTAACCATAGACATGATTTGTCATTTGATGAATGGGATCACATCATTAGAGAATGATGTGATTGACTTGACCCATCCATTAGCTTAGCACTATGATCGTTAAGTTTGTTGCTATTGCTTTCTTCATAACTTATACATGTTCCTATGACTATGAGATTCTACAACTCCCGAGTACCGGAGGAACACATAGTGTGTTATCAAATGTCACAACGTACATGGGTGATTATAAAGATGCTCTACAGGTCTCTCCGATGGTGTTTGTTGAGTTGGCATAGATCGAGATTAGGACTTCTCACTCCGATTGTTGGAGAGGCATCTGGGCCCTCTCGCTGATGCACATCACTATAAGCCTTCTAAGCAATGTAACTAATGAGTTAGTTACAGGATGATGCTTTATGGAACGATTAAAGAGACTTTCTGGTAACGAGATTGAACTAGGTATGATGATACCGATGATCGTATCTCGGGCAAGTAAGATACCGATGACAAAGGGAACAACGTATGTCGTTATGCGGTTTGATAGATAAAGATATTTGAAGAATATGAAGCGACCAATATGAGCATCCAGGATCCGCTATTGTTTATTGACTGGAGATGAGTCTCGGTCATGTTTGTATAGTTCTCGAACCCGTAGGGTCCGCATGCTTAACGTTCGATGACGATCAGTATTATGAGTTTATGTGTGTTGATGTACCAAAGGTAGTTCGGCGTCCGGGATGAGATCATGGACATGACGAGGAGTCTCAAATTGGTCGAGACATAAAGATTGATATATTGGCTGACTATATTCGGACACCGGAATAGTTCTGGGGGTCACCGGATAAATATCGGAGTGCCGGAAGGGTTATCGGAACCACCGGGGAAGTTATGGGACTTGTTGGTCCTTAAGAGACAGAGAGGGAGCAGCCAAGGTGTGGCCGTGCGCCCCAACCATGGTCCTAGTCCGAATTGGACTAGGGGTAGGGCCAGCGCCCCCTCCTTCCTTCTCCTTCCCCTCTCCTTCCTTCTTCTCCTAGTAGGACTAGGAAAGGGGGGGATCCAACTCCTACTAGGAGTAGGATTGCCCCCCTTGGGCGCGCCATATAGGGCCGGCCGGCCTCCCCCTTGCTCCTTTACATACAGGGACAGGGGGCACCCTACCACACACAAGTTGACAATTGTTTTAGCCGTGTGCGGTGCCCCCCTCCAGATAAACACACCTCGGTAATATCGTCATAGTGCTTAGGCGAAGCCCTGCGCTGGTAACTTCATCATCACCGTCAACACGCCGTCGTGCTGACGAAACTCTCCCTCGGCCTCAACTGGATCAAGAGTACAAGGGACGTCACCGGGCTGTACGTGTGCAGATCGCGGAGGTGCCGTGTGTTCCGTACTTGATCAGTTGGATCACGAAGACGTTCAACTACATCAACTGTGTTTTTTAACGTTTCTGCTTTCGGTCTATGAGGGTACATAGACACACACTCCCATTTCTTTGCTACGCATCTCCTAGATAGATCTTGCGCGACCGTAGGAATTTTTTTGAAATACTGCGTTTCCCATCACAAGCTTGCAGTAAAGACCGGCGGGCGGTTCAACGGCGGCCCCAGGGTGGCCCGATGGTGACTTGTAGAGGAGGCCTATGGCCACGACTTTGGGGGCGGCGGCTCGGAATAGGGCCGCTTGTACTAGCAGGAGCAACCCACAGCGGCTCTCAGCAAATACGCAGTGTCCACGACTTGAAGTGAAGCTGGTGACGAGGCCACGGCTCGACATAGCTGAGCAGCTGTGGCTGTCCCGGTGACGGATTCGGGTCCGGCTTAACTGTATTTAGAAATGGAGTGCGGCCGTGGCGACCTGGAGGTGCCGGCCTGTGGCACAGGCAGAGACGAGGCGATGGCTCTCAACCTGGTAGCCAGACAGAGCAGCAGAGACCAGAGCATGGAGGCCGGCAGGGGCGGCTCAGGGTCGCAGGAGCGAGGTCCGCCTGGGGCGGCTCCGCAGAAGCGGAGGCCGAGGAAGGCCATGGCCGAGGCAGAAACCATCGCAGAGGAAAGCTAGGAAAGGTCGGACCAACAATGTTGACTCCTCCTCCGTGTCGTGGCGTCTTTGATAATCCACGCCTGGGTTGTGGTGATTGGATAACCCACGCCCGGGTCCTTGGTACCTTTTTTGTTTGTCTTGATTTGTACTCGTAGCTCCTAAAACACATGCATGCACAATTTTAAGTAGTTGCTCTATGGATCCACCTTGGGACAACCCTTGCACTGCTACGCGTCGGTGCTATACAAACGATTTCTAACCCCTTTCCGCGACGGAGGTCGGAATCGTCACCTAGTGAGTGTGGGCAATAGGGGGGGGGTCCTTCCCACATGACCCAGAAACAGTCAGGGATAAGCCCTCCTGGCACACACGCTCGACAAAATGAGGTCGTCTGCGACCGGCGAGCACTCAAATACAGAAATACGTATAGTAGTGCTAAAAAAATTACAATTATACAGGCGAAACCATTTCCGGTCGTAAGTACATCCCACACATTCAGTCACCGCTAAATGTTTCCTTTCGTATATACATCCCACACAGTCACTCCAAGGAAAACGTTTGTGCAAGATGGTGTAACGCAAACAGTTTTCAGGAGAATGTCGTGTGTGATTGTTCATTTTTCCAACACGGGTGTTGCCTGAGGTGATCGCTCACGGTGTTTTCTCAATAACCGTTTGCAATAGGAAAACCCAATTAGCAAGCTAATTGCCCAATTAGCGGGCCAATTTCCCTATTATTAATAATCCATTTACTAATCTAATTGACATTCATAATATGCAGATAATATATTCCATTTCCATATTAAGGAAGCAGGATTTCATAATTGAAATACATTGGAGTATAACATCATATAGCTTCAGCACTAAGCTACCCAATTACACAACTACACCAGCAAGAAGTTTCACATGCAACATCTAGAACCTTTCAAAATTAGCATCATAGACGATGCATAGAGAGATGCATCTCATCTAGAAAATTGCTGAAGCAGAAGGCGAATATTGAGCCTCCATTCATGTTGAAGGTCTTTGTAACATTAGGCCAGTGCATGTGGATGATTGACTGTCCATTCTTCGACCTCTTCAGGAACACTTCAATATTGAACCATGGGTGTTGTATGAAAACTTTCCCCGCCTCCTGACCGGAGAGGTGGTTTGAGAGGAAATAATCAGTGAACCCTGAAAACAAGGATGTGCATAAATATCTTGTCTATATTGGAAATGGGGCAAAGGAATAAAAAAGGCTAGGTATTGATACGTCTCCAACGTATCTATTATTTTTGATTGTTCCATGCTATTATATTATCAACCTTGGATGTTTTATATGCATTTATATGCTCTTTTATATGATTTTTCAGACTAACCTATTAACCTAGAGCCTAGTGCCAGTATCAGTTTTTAACTTGTTTTTGAGTATCGCAGAAAAGGAAAACCAAACGGAGTCCAATTGACCTGAAACTTCACGGAACTTATTTTTTGACTAGAAGAAGGCATGGAGTAAAAGAGTTGGGCCAGAAGAGTCCCGGGCTGCCCACGAGGGTAGGGGGTGCGCCCACCCCCAGGGCACGCCTCCCTACCTCGTGGACGGCTCGGACACCCACCTGACTTGTTCTCGACACCAAAACCTCTTATATATACAGAAACCCCCAGAACACAACCTAGATCAGGAGTTCCGCCGCCTCAAGCCTCTATAGCCACTGAAAACCAATCTAGACCCGTTCTGGCACCCTTCCGGAGGGGGGAATCCATCTCCGGTGGCCATCTTCATCATCCCGGCGCTCTTCATGACGAGGAGGGAGTAGTTCACCCTCCGGGCTGAGGGTATATACCAGTAGCTATGTGTTTGATCTCTCTCTCTCTATCGTGTTCTTGATTTGGCACGATCTTGATGTATCGCGAGCTTTGCTATTATAGTTGGATCTTATGATATTTCTCCCCCTCTATCTCCTTGTGATGAATTGAGCTTTCCCTTTGAAGTTACCTTATCGGATTGAGTCTTTAAGGATTTGAGAACACTTGATGTATGTCTTGCATGTGCTTATCTGTGGTGACAATGGGATATCACGTGATCCACTTGATGTATGTTTTGGTGATCAACTTGCGAGTTCCGTGACCTTGTGAACTTATGCATAGGGGTTGGCGCACGTTTTCGTCTTGACTCTCCGGTAGAAACTTTTGGGCAATCTTTGAAGTTATTTGTGTTGGTTGAATAAATGAATCTGACATTGTGTGATGCATATCATATAATCAAACCCGCGGATACTTGAGGTGACATTGGAGTATCTAGGTGGCATTATGGTTTTGGTTGATTTGTGTCTTAAGGTGTTATTCTACTACGAACTCTAGGGCTGTTTGTGATACTTATAGGAATAGACCAATGGATTGATCGGAAAGAATAACTTTGAGGTGGTTTCATACCATACAATAATTTCTTCATTTGTTCTCCGCTATTAGTGACTTTGGAGTGACTCTTTCTTGCATGTTGAGGGATAGTTATATGATATAATTATGTTATCCTTGTTGAGAGAACTTGCACTAGTGAAAGTACGAACCCTAGGCCTTGTTTCAACGCATTGCAATACCGTTTTCGCTCACTTTTATGATTAGTTACCTTGCTGTTTTTATATTTTAATATTACAAAAACCTATATGTACCATCCATATTGCATTTGTATGACCATCTCTTCGCCGAACTACTGCACCTATACAATTTACCATTGTATTGGGTGTGTTGGGGACACAAGAGACTCTTTGTTATTTGGTTGCAGGGTTGTTTGAGAGAGACCATCTTCATCCTATGCCTCCCACGGATTGATAAACCTTAGGTCATCCACTTGAGGGAAATTTGCTACTATCCTACAAACCTCTGCACTTGAAGGACCAACAACGTCTACAAGAAGAACGTTGTGTAGTAGACATCAGGTATAATAGTTAGGACAATCTTGTAAACCTTAGTCCTTCCCATTATTTCCCCGCAACACATATAAGGTAGTTAGTCATCAGGTTATGTAAGGGTTCGCATGCTATCAGTAAAATATGTTGATGATAACTAAGCACATTGCAGATTAATGAGATTAAGTGAAGCCACATGGAAAACCAATTTATCCAAACCAAGCATGATTAAGAACTAGGAAATATAGCACTTGTATATGTTCCTCATGTATTAAGTGCAACCAAATTCGATTTATTCCTCACCTCGTATACAATAACAGAATGCAGCCACAACAATTGAACATCACATTGCAGAATTGAACCAAGCAGTTAACTAAACACCACAACAAATGAACCAAACGTTAACTAAGCACTACATTGCACAATAGAACACTCCTAATAGAAGATCAGATAGTTAACCAAACCAAGCATGCTTAACAACTTGGAAATATAGCAATTTTATTTGTTTCTCATGTATTTAGGACATCCAAATTCAAGTTACTTCTCACATGGAATACAATAACAAAATGCAGCCACAACAATTGAACATCGCATTGCAGAATTGAACCAAGCAGTTAATTAAACACCACAACAAATGAACCAAACGTTAACTAAGAACCACATTGCACAATATAACATACTCCTAATAGAAGATCATATAGTTAAAAAAAACAATCATGCTTAACAACTTGGAAATATTGCACCCTAAAGAATTGAACATCACATTTGCAAAATTGAACCAAGAAGTTAACTGAACACCACATTGCATGACATATAGAATATATACACTATCGCAAAAGATTGGATGGTAAAAGTAGATAGAAAAATTCACTAGAATTTGTAAAGGAAATGCAGTAGCTAGCAAACTGAACATGGGTCCTGATAGTGAGCTAATAACACAAGCTACTCCTCATTGTTAGAATTATCGATGACGATAGGCTCCTTGGACATGGAAGAGGGCGACGCATCTGCATCGTGGGTTCCCTCTTTGTCGTGGTGAGTTGCCTGAGCTGCTCCGGGCACTAACCTGCTGGCTCTCAAGATGAGGTAAGCACATGCAAACTGACAAAACACCTCGTAGTCGTCCTCAAAGGCGCCGATGGTGGCCTCGAGAAAATGCCATGAACTGTCGCTTAAAGCATCCAACCGCATCGCGGCATCGGCGCGCGAGGCGTCAACGGTGGCCTCGATGGCGAGGTGCTCCTACAAGATCTGGGGGGGTCTTCACGAATGGCAGCCATCGCGACCTCATACGCGCGTGCGGCTGTGATTTGCTTCTCCGTTGCCAAATGCTCCTTGAGATCCTGGCTATACTGCGTGCACCATGGCTTAGGCTGGTGCTTATTTGGTGGAGGGGTCGGTGATTTGGGTGGAAGGTGTCGCGCTCGCGCCGGCGGTCGGGGCATGTGGGATGTGGAAGGAGGAGGAGGATGGGGGTCGGGTGTGGATTACCTGCCTGGATAGGCGAGGCCGAGCAGTGTGATGGAGGGTCGCCAGCGAGGAGGTGGTGCTGCAAGCAAAGAGTGAAGGTTTTAACTTGGGAAGGAGGGCGGAAGCAGGGGAAATGTGGCTTTTGGTAAGGGGGAGGGGCGAGGAGGTAGATATTCTCGCGAAAGCCGAAAATTTGGAATCGCTTAAACGAAAAAACTGGCGCGCAAAGTGTCATCAGACACGGTCCCTTATTCAGAGCGTGTTGTGAACTGTTGCAGTCGCACCTTATCACGTGAGACGTATGCGTACTATACTCCGACAGTGCTCCAAGATATTTTCTGCTACATCTCACACGATTGCTTATACTAAACTGTGTGGGATCTACTTGATTTTTCGTCTTGATTTGAATTACATAATGGGGTCACAGCGGCCATGGATGGTGTTTGAATTGCTAGACCTTTTATCTGAAGTGACCATGCAACTATATGTGTGTCATAAAAGAATTGGAATTATTCAGGGTTCTTTTGGACATTTTCATGCATTAAGTGAGTTGTCAATGCATTTATGTGCATAATTCAAATTTAAACTACATGCACATGCTCCAGTGCATATAAATTGGTTGAGAAATCAAATCTTTGTACTTGGGTGCATTCTTAGGTCCCATGCAAGAAATGGGAATGGATGTCAAACACCCTGCCACTTTTACTCGGCTGCAAACATTGAGATATCTGGTTTTTAACTTCTAGGTAATCCAAAACTCGTCTGAAATTCATGAAACTTGGCATGCTATCATGCAGTGACATCAATATGCCATGGTAAATTTTTTGTCCCATTCGGGGAAGGTTTAGGTATATGCTTCTCACAAAACCAGAGCCTCTCACAACAACATGATGTTTTCGGTATGGAATGCCCCACCTTTGGGGACGAAATGATATCCGTTGCCTCTTATTGGTTTCAAATATTTTCTCGTGTAAACATAGAACAACAGGAGTGTTGTGTTATTTTTGTGATTTTTTGGGGTTTGTTTGGACATTTTTATGCATTAAGAGAGTTTTCAATGCATTTATGTGCATAATTCATATTTGAAATACATGCACATGCTCCAGTGCATATAATTTGGTTGAAAAATCAAATCTTTGTCCTTGTGTGCATGCATAGGTCCCATGCAAGAAATGGGAATGAATGTCAAACACCCTGCCACCGTCACTCGGCCACAAACATTGAGATACCTGGTTTTTAAATTCAAGCAAATCCAAAACTCGTCTAAAATTCATGAAACTTGGCATGCTATCATGGAGCGGCATCAGCATGTCGTGGTAAATTTTTTGTCGCATTTGGGGCAGGTTTGGGTATATGCTTCTCACGAACCAGAGCTTCTCACAACAAGCACGATGGTTTCGGTAGGGAACACCCCACCTATGGGGACGAAACGATATATTACCTCTTATGGCTTTCAATATTTTTCTCGTGTCAACATAGAAAAACAGGAGTGTTGTGTTATTTTTTGTGATTTTTCAGGGTTTGTTTGGACATTTTTATGCATTAAGTGAGTTTTCAATGCATTTATGTGCATAACTCAAATTTAAACTACATGCACATGCTCGTGTGCATTTAAATTGGTTGAAGAATCAAATCTTTGTCCTTGGGTGCATGCAAAGGTCCCATGCAAGAAATGAGAATGAATGTCAAACACCCTGCCATCGTCACTCGGCCGTAAACATTCAGATACCTAGTTTTAAATTCTAGCAAATCCAAGACTCATCTAAATTCATGAAACTTGGCATGCTATCATGGAGCGGCATCAACATGCCATGGTAAATTATTTGTCCCATTTGGGGCAGGTTTGGGCATATGCTTCTCACAAACCAGAGCTTCTCACAACAAGCATGATGGTTTTGGTAGGAAACGCCCCACCTTTGGGGACGAAACGATATCTTTCCTCTTATTGCTTTGAAAAAATTTCTCGTGTCAACATAGAACAACAAGAGTGTTGTGTTATTTTTTGTGATTCTTCGGGGTTCGTTTGTACATTTTTACGCATAAAGTGAGTTTTCAATGCATTTATGTGCATAATTCCAATTTAAACTACATGCACATGCTCCCGTTCATATAAATTGGTTGAAAAATAAAATCTTTGTCCTTGGGTGCATGCAAAGGTCCCATGCAAGAAATGGGAATGAATGTCAAACACCCTGCAACCGTCACTCAGCCGCAAACATTCAGATACCTGGTTTCTAAATTCTAGCAAATCCAAGACTCTTCTGAAATTCATGAAACTAGGCATGCTATCATGGAGCGGCATCAACATGCCGTGGTAAATTATTTGTCCCATTTGGGGCAGGTTTGGGCATATGCTTCTCAGAAACGAGAGCTTCTCACAACAAGCATGATGGTTTCGGTACGGAACGCCCCATCATTGGGGACGAAACGATATCCATTGCCTCTTATTGCTTTCAAACTTTTTCTCATGTCAACATAGAACAATAGGAGTGTTTTGTTTTATTATGATTTTTTTGGCGTTCGTTTGGACATTTTTTATGCATTAAGTGAGTTTTCAATGTGTTTATGTCCATAATTCAAATTTGAACAACATGCACTTGCTCTAGTGCATATAAATTGGTTGAAAAATCAAATCTTTGTCCTTGGGTGCATGCTTTGGTCCCATGCAACAAATGAGAATGAATGTCAAACACCCTGCCACCGTCACTCGGCCGCTAACATTGAGATACCTGATTTTTAAATTCTAGTAAATCCAAAACTCGTCTGAAATTCATGAAACTTGGCATGCTATCATGGAGCGGCATCAACATGCCGTGGTAAATTTTTGGTCCCATCTAGGGCAGGTTTGGGTATATGCTTCTCACAAACCAGAGCTTCTCACAACAAGCATGGTGGTTTCGGTAGGGAACGCCCCACCTTTGGGGGCGAAACGATATCCATTGCCTCTTATTGCTTTCAAAAAATTTCTCATGTCAACATAGAACAACAGGAGTGTTGTGTTATTTTTTGTGATTTTTCGGGGTTCGTTTGGACATTTTTATGCATTAAGTGAGTTTTCAATGCATTTATGTGCATAATTCAAATTTGAACTACATGCCCATGCTCCAGTGCATATAAATTGGTTGAAAGATCAAATCTTTGTCCTTGGGTGCATGCTTATGTCCCATGCAAGAAATGGGAATGAATGTCAAACACCCTGCCACCGTCCCTCGGTCGCAAACATTGAGATACCTGGTTTTTTAAATTCTAATAAATCCAAAACTTGTTTGAAATTCATGAAACTTGGCATGTTATCATGGAGTGGCACCCGACATGCTGTGGTATTTTTCGTGTCCATTTTGAGAGAAGGCGCACTAGAATAACAGCCAACAAAGCCATTTTGAAAAAATAGCTGCACTTTAATATCTCAAACATTTATATAATTCAAACCATGTACGTTATGTTAACCATTCACGTGATGCCACGTGTCTTGGTTTAAATGGCTATAGGTTTTAACGGCTCTTGATCACAAACATTTTAGATAGAACACCTGTATGCAAAGTGGGAGCAGGATTTGTGCATCTCTTGAACACAAACGGTTCTTTTGGATGACCCATGTGGATCACTTACAAACAATTTGGTAAGATTTGCATCTGTCATATTGGGTATGTTGCCATTTGTCAAACTAGAAAGATTGACATTTGTTGATATAGTAACATTGCCATTTGCCAACCTTGTAACACTGTGATTTGTCAAAATATGAAGCTAAAAATCTCTAGCAGTATCTAATTTTTGCAACTCAAATTCAGTAATTAAGCATAGATGGAGGCGAGGAGGCGTGTTAAGCTGGGCGTGCACCAGGTGGCGCAGTACTATTCGATTTGACAGCGGGTGGCGCAGTTCCCGATACGGCTTTAATGTAGATGAGGGAGAGGGTAGCGGTTCCCGAAATGTTGAACAGCCAATGATGCATCCTCCTTCAATTAGCATCGTGTGAATGCATGAGGGAAGTAATGGGAGGAGGACCGGGAAAAGAGGCAGCATGATGTGAATGCAACGCAGTTTGCACTCATATAAAGGCGCCCCTCCATTCCAATGCATCTACCACATCGTACGCACTTAAGCATTTACCTAAGCACCTACACACATAAGCGCAAAAGTGCTCACTCCAGGCCCATGGCGGCGATGCGCGCGAGAGGCTAGTGGCTGTGCCAGATGGTCCACGCCGCCGCCGACACCGGCTACGTCTCTCAGTACGACCAGATGATCGTTCGCACCACCAAAAGGTTCACCGTCGTCAAGAAGCTCGCAGACGACATCGCCATACTCCTCCAGCCCGCGCGCCCGGGCTCCTCATTGCCTGCCACCCTAATCGGCCTCCATGGTCGGAACCTCTTTCAAGCACTGGTGGCCCTGCGACTGCCTGCCGACGCCATGAAGAATGTCCACCAGGAGGTCGCGCTCGCCACGAGGCGCCTCGCCCTACAAGAAACCATCGACCTACACATCCATGTGTATGACCGAATCGTGTACATAGGTATCTACAAGACCAGTGAGGATGCTACAATGTTGGCCTTATTCAACCGGCTAGAAGCCTTGGATGCCATTGCTGAGAAGCACCTTGACCTCGCCACAAAAGTCGTCGCTCCTTAGCCACCGGCCGGTGGCCCGACGCAATGAGTTGAGGAGGAGGAGGTCGTACGTTGATGGATGCATCTTTCTTCTTTCCTCTTGTAACCACCACCGTGATCGCATCATCATGGACTTAATTCTTATTGTGCTATTTCATTCTCGTTCTAGTCAATATAGACATGAGCGATCCCTTTGCTTAATTATATGCATCACTATAACTAGTACTCCCTCTCTCAATTTATAATTTGTGCTGCCAGTGTTTCGGGCTGGCGCACGATCACGCACATTCGTGTACATGAGGTTACGCCGAGCGCGGCGCGACGATGCAGTTACCCGCTGCAAAAACTACCATGCGGGAGACGTGGCATTGACCATTGGGCGGCAATAGTCGGTCATCCGGGTGCCCAATAAAGGATGCAAAGAGGGATCCCACAGCAGCAAGGACCAGCTTCCCTACCGATAGCTCATCTACCATAACTCCCAAGTTAAGTGTGCTGAGGCTGGAGTAGTCATCAGATGGGTGACCGGATGGGATGTGGCCTCGATGTTAAATTAGCTGATGTGATGGGTCACTGTAAACATTTAATTGCGTTGACTGTATATAGTGCTCCATCATATTAGTTGAATTAACCTCGAGGTCCGTGTTTTGTAATTTCTTACATTTTTTGTTTTTTTGTACACAGGTTGATTGTCTTGAAGAAGGTCTATCTCATTACTTTTTGATAATTTTTGTTTCTTGAACACATGTTGATTGGCTTGGATGAAGATCTATCCCATTACTTTACGACATGTTTACAAAACATGGACCTCGAGGTTAATTAAACTAATAGGGCGGAGCATTATATACATTCAATGCAATTAAATGTTTTCCAAAACAAAGTGATATGATTTCTGTGAATCTTATAAGTCATGTATGTCAAATTAACCTCTACGTACTTGTTCACGAATTAACCTTCGGGCCTTTTTGTCGCGTATCACACACAACTTGTTAAGATGAACCGTTTATGTTCTGTTCCCTAATCAAAAATAGTTCATTCGATTGAACAGTATGTCGTATATCACACACACCTTGATTTGGCTGACCGTTTCTGTTGCTTTCCCTAATAGCAAATAGTTCATCGGAGCGAACCGTATGCCTTATATCGCACACACATTGATATGGCTGCCCGTTTCTGTTGTTCTGTCTAATCGTTAACAGTTCGTTTGGAACAACCGAATGCCCCGCTTTGCACACACAACTAAAATCTGAACCATGTTTGAGGCATCCATCATTGCAAACATTTTGAACCTTTTTTGATGGTGTTTTTACACCACCGTTTGCGATTATGGCCGCACAAAGTTTCGTCGAAGGGTCTCCGATCGTAGAGTCGCGGTAGCAGCATCCCGAAGTAGTGTTGTACCAATCGATCTTGGATATAGCTTCAGCTGACCACTGTATCGCCCGATGGATCTTCTGTTGATCTTGGCGACTTGTGCTAGCTATGTTGATCTCGACGGTTTGTGGTGACGCACGGACGCCGCCCTAACTTTTTCTTGAACTTAAATTTCACAGATTGTAAATCTAGAACAATAAACACAAAAGTGACATGGATCCTTCCGAACTAGTAATTTTTCATCCAAAAACTTACGAACTTTCTCGATCCCTAGGAAAGATCCCTCCAAGAACTCATCACCACCATGTGGACCGCCCCAAGGTGGGCGCCAACTGTCGTGGAATTTTCACGTCAGATGTCCTTCGTGTCAGGACTTAGTCGTCAGGCCAACGCACCCATGTTGTAGCTTGAAGGGGTTGGTCGGAATCGACAGACACAAGGTTGTACCCAGGTTCGGCCCCTCATGGTGGAGGTAAAAGCCAACATCCTGCTTCATTGATATTGCTGATGATGATCACAATTACAAGGGTGCTCTATCTCGAGAGCTATAGACTTGTCTGTCTAATCCTAACTTGTCCAACTCGTGAAACTTGTCCCTCATGGGGTGCCCTGTCCCTCCTTATATAAGTCGGAGGGGCGGGTTACATGTGGAGTCCTAGTAGGACTAGGACTACTCTATTACAAGTGGAATCCTAGTGATGCTTCCTTTGTAAGAGATTATTCCTTGTGCCTTAAACCGGCCCACCATAACATGAGTCGGCCTTCCACGAGTCGCCTTCTAGGCCATCGGATCTATTGGGGGTACTACTATTAAATATAAACCGACCATGAGGGGCCGGGTTATGCCCACAAGGAGTTAGTCATGTTCGAAGCCCATGAAGGCAAGGGATATGGCCTTTACAGAGGAGATCTACATGAAGGCCCACGGCCCAAAGGCGGATTAGGGCCCGTAGATATAAACCGCCATATGATATGTAACTTATGTTGTAAGGCAAGGAAAGGTAGAAACCAAGCCAAGCACGTTTATGAGTTGGCCTCGGGATTCTGTAAACCGCCGGGCGTCGACCTATGTATATAAAGGGACGACCAAGTGGCAGTTTAGGGGGAGACAACAAAAAATGACTCGAGGGCCAGGCAAGGCGGATTCGCTCCCTGATCATCGAAACCCTAGCAATTCCATCACAACTGGACGTAGGCTTTTACCTTCCTCATAAGGGGCCGAATAAGTATAATTCCACGTGTCCCTTTGTCCACTTTAACCACTTCAAGCTAACCCGTCGCGTTGGCTCCACGACTAAGTCCTTTCCCGAGGACATCTGTCGTGACAAACAGGAACTCTCCTCAGGGAGGAAGAAACTCAATCCACTTAAGGAGGGCATCTCTAAATTTCCTGTATTTGTTTGGTGTTTTTAATAAAATGCTGTGGGGTGTAAGCCCTGCAGTCTTCATGGTCAAAAAAAAACATCTGTCGTGACAAAACCATGACAGTTGGCGCCCACCGTGGGGCTCTCGCATGATGGTTTCGAGATCTTGAAGGGCAGCTTCGAAGGACTCAAGGGATACGCTGTGGGACGGATGCCAAAGAGTCGTCGCGGCAAGCTCTACATCGACTACGCAGGTTGGGGCCCCGAGGCCGGCTCAATCGAGTATGGGTACCGGGTCCCCTTTGGGAGAATACACGTCTTCATTGGCAAGATCGGCGAACCGGGCCCTGAGCCGGACATCTGCACCGACATCGTCGAGTCGGCTCAGCGTGCAAGACCTTCCCGAGTCAGCCTGCCGTGAAGTGTGCCTTCATGGGAGTCATCCACGGAGCGGAATCTAAGGATAGTTCGGTGTCTGGTGGCGAAACCGTTGTCTACTCTGATGACGAGTCTTGAACCGGAGAGACCGAGTCACTATATCAACTGCAGGACGGCCGGATTAGTGGTGGTTCCAATGGTGACAGTATTCCGGACCTCCTTGAACCGCCGAGCCGAGTTGCGATCTTCATGGCTGGTACACAATCGGTGCATCATTCTTCTACCACCGCAGTAGTGATTTCCGTTTCAGCAGCGGCAACACCAGCTGGGTTAGGGGGCTCTGCTCCACCGCCGGCTCAGGCTTTGTCCAGTTTATTCGACACTTTGGCAACGTTGTTATCAGCTGAGGTTGATGTGGCAAATCAGGATCAGCATAACGCGGAAATTGCAAAGGTGAAGGATCAGATAACTCAAGCTAAGGTAGATCTGGTAGCGGAGAACACCAGGATAGCTGCTAAGCGGGCCGTATTAAAGGCACAGGCCTATCGGCTTATGCTGGATCAGAGTGCGTCAGATGATGTCATGAGGAGAAGGTACCGGTCTCACCTGCCGCCGATTTACAAGGGAAGGAACCTCTTTAACACGCCAAGAGCAGGCACGTACAACCAGCCAGTGGTAAACCAGGTGGAGATACCTAGAACAGGGGCGCCGGTTCAACCTCGCGTGATGGATCCGCCTCGTCAGAACAATGTCCCGTCACAGCACGTCTCAATGCCTCTGGGTCACTACTCTAACCCATTGGATAACATCGTTGCCGCTGCTTCACGATTGGCAGCTCTCCCGATCGATGGCGAGTCTCTAGTAGCAGTTGAAATACGACGTGGTAGGGAGCTCCTTCAGACAGCTTTGGCTCAGCAGCAGGCTTATTCACATAGTCGCGAGAGGATTCATTCCATCCCCATCCAAGTCGGAGTTACAGTAGGCATATTGATGAACCGGTCGTATCAAGCAGTGCGAAAAACCATAACCCGCCGCGAGGTAATAACCCGGCGGGCGGCGGTGCTAATGCCTAGGATGTGGTGGATCACGGTAGAGCGTGTCGAGAAGCCGAGTTATAGCAGCGCAGTACGCGGCCCGTCAGCTTGCTCCGGTTCGTCCAACTACTTTGGTGGAACCAGGCGTAGTTTTCAGCTCTTTGGGGGTACCCAAGGACTTCAAGGGTCCTCAAAAGGTGCCCAATTACACTGCTGATTCACCCCCTGATTCATAGGTTGAGAGCTATGAGATGGCGATGGAGATGCTCGACGTGGATGATGCGGCATGTGCTAAGTACTTCACCACGATGCTGGAAGGGACAACTCGTACTTGGTTAAAAAGCTAACCAGCTAACTCCATTGGATCATGGGCCGAGTTAAAAAGCTGGTTTATCTAGAATTTCAAAGCCACGTGAAAACAATCCATGTAAATTATGGACTTAGCTGCATGTGTTCAAGAGGAGGGGGAGTCCACAACCCATTGGGTAAAGCGAGTCGCAGCTATTCTGCATTAATCTGATCGCATCAATGCTGGCACGTCCGTCTGAACATTGGAAGGCAATTGCCGGTTTATGCCCTTGAAGCTGAAGTTGGGAAGGCTCAAGCGTCACTACAATGACATGGCCATGGCTGCTCTGGTTAAGTATGCCGATTCAGACATTACCAAGGACCCTCAGTCTGAGGATGAAAATACGGGGAATGGAAAAAAGAACGGCAGTGCCAAGGGGCAGCAACATAACCCGGCGGGTCATGGGAACAACAGTAAGCGCAAGGCGGATAACAGCTTGGATTTTGTGGCTAACACCAACACCCAGGATAATGGTCAGTGCCGTAAGGGTAAACCGCCCCAGCGCGGCAGAGGTTCAGGTCCCAATCTTGAACTCTTGTTAAATGAACTGTTCCCAAAGCATGGGTCGTGAGAGAGGCCAGCTACGCACCTTTGGAAGGATTGTTTTATCATGCGGGAGTTTAAAAATTCAAGTTCTTTCCAGTACGACCAGGGACCGCACTGCAGTTTAGGAGGCCGTTCTCATGGGCTGGGTTACAGCGGAGGCAGCTCCGGTTCAGGATTTCAAGGCAATCAAACCAGACATGGCAATCAAGGCAATTAGGGTAACTAGGGTGGTTATAATCATCAAGGAGGTCAGTAGCAACAACAATCAGGTTATTAGAGTAATTCGAAGCAGTTGAATAGTGGGCAGTACCATGTCTTCACCACTAGTTTGTGTAAGCGTGATCAGAAGCTCCATAGAAGGGCGGTGAACTCTGTTGGTCTAGCTTTAGCATGGTGACTCCCACCTCCACCCCCACGCCCCATGACGACTCCCACCTCCACCCCACCGCCTCCACTGCCGGTGCATCCTTCCATGGACCCCTATAGGTGTTCCAAGGGATGGCAAACATACTCCACTGGGATTTTGCGCCCGGGCTCAAAGTGGAGGAACAGATCAGGCGCAGGTTTGGATCCTCGGTGCACTATGTTCAGGCTCCGGGAACCGAGGAATTTTCTTGGTAGTTTCTTTCTCTTCTGCCTCCTTCCCCCTTTCTGCTGATTCGGTGGGTTTGGTGTTGCAATGTTCCATCGGTGGAATGTCATCTAGGTTTAAGGTGGTCCAGTTGGGATCTCGCAATTTTCGGTTCTCTGTGGCTTCGAACAAAGTTGGGCATTTCATCTATGCTTTGAAAGATCGCATCTGGCCTAATTTTGTCTGTCACTTCCGTTTATTTAAGAAGTATGTGGATTTACCCGTGTGATGTGGGCTCTTGGCATCTGGATCAGGAAATCCAAGAGATCGTGTCACCGCAACTGCTACCTCTTGAGCACTGCGTTGGATTTCCCTGAAGAGGAAGGGGTGATGCAGCAAAGTAGCGTAAGTATTTCCCTCAGTTTTTGAGAACCAAGGTATCAATCCAGTAGGAGGCTGCGCTCGAGTCCCTCGTACCTACACAAAAACAATATCTCTACGCAACCAATGCGCTTAGGGGTTGTCAATCCCTTCACGGTCACTTACAAAAGTGAGATCTGATAGAGATGATAAATAATATTTTTGGTATTTTTGGTATAGAGATGCAAAATAAAAAGTAAAAGCAAAGTAAAAGCAAAGAAATAATAAAGTGATGGAGATTGATATGATGAGAAAGAGACCCGGGGGCCATAGGTGTCGGTGTACTAGAGTAGGGGTACCCTAGTACCCCGAACTTGTGCACGGGCAGTCGCAGCATCCCCGCGGCAAGGCTTGCCGGGTAACCGCCAGGGTCCTCCGCGGCTGCTTTGAAGACCATTCAAGAACAAAGTATCCAAGACAAGACCCCGGCGAGAGGAGCTTGCCGGGAAGGCTATCGAAAGCATCTCAAGGCCCCGGCAAGGGGAGCTTGCCGGGAAGGCCAACCCAGGCGTACCAAGAAAACCTGCCGCGACGCGCCACGCGTCCCGGCAAGACCCGGTGAGCGACAAGCTCCCGGACGTGACAAGACGACGACCGCGGCGAGGAGTTTGCCGCGGGAACCGCCTCTCCAAGCCCGCGCTCCAGCACAACCACCATGTGTCGCTCTGGAGGCCCCTCCCAAGCACACGTGGCAGGAGGTCGCGCAGCTAGGGGTGCGAGGTGGCGAGCAGGCGCTGACGAGATAACAATCGTGGCAAACGGTGGCGTCCCTAGCGGTCCCTCTCGGTACTGTTTAGGCGACACAGACGGGCATTTAATGCCCTTGTCCCCTGCCGTCAGGGTTAGGTATGATAGCACTGTAGCGGGTAGCTGTGCCTACTACAGCACCTAGCTGTGCCTATCCACGGCACCCTTTCCATTTTTGCCCTTGGCCCCCGTTGCTCTATGTCGGTAACCCCTTGAGTATAAAAGGAGGCCCGTGTGCAACGTAGAGGGGGGGTCGGCCATTTTGAGAGCCTTCGGGAGGAGGCCATTCGAACGCCCACGCTCGGTCTCGCTAGTCGCTGGTGTGTACTGTAGCACCCCGCGCTCCGGAGCTAGAAATCAATACCAAACCACAAAGCAGGAGTAGGGTTTTACGCATCCGTGCGGCCCGAACCTGGGTAAATCGCTCGCGTGCTTCGCCTCGATTTACTCTTCGCACGACCAACCGCCCGCGTGCTTCGCCTCGATCTGCTCTTTGCGCAACCTCCGCCCCCCGCCGAACCGAAAGGGACCCGGTCCGCCGGTCCCATAGGTGTCCGTGGATCAGAAACCCCGGCATCTCTGGCGCGCCAGGTAGGGGGCGTCGAAGTTGTGCGAAGCAGGTCCAGTGTCCTTGCGGGCTAGATCTTCATCGTCCTCAGATCCGGCGTCCTCTCGGGCTAGATCTTCATCATCTTCGTCAACATGCCGCCGAAG